>NC_091944.1:25617331-25917331 GCF_041260155.1 Ptychodera flava | reverse complement strand
CAGATTCCTTTTGGTGAAATGCACCTAGGGTATATTTTCTCCTAACAAGTAAGTGAAACTAAGGCAGTACAATGGTAAAGTTGTACTATTATCAATATTAAATGTTTGGTGTCTATAATAACATTCTTGTTTGCTGTCCTCACAGATTTGAAATTCTACCCTCCTGCTGGGAAAAAATATCAGAAACATAATTCCGTTTGATTTGTGTTCGTCACATAAATTACCCTTTATAATTATAAAAAAAAAACATAAGCACCTACCTGATGGCAAACAGAATTTATTAAGGACATCATTCTAAAAACAATAACAAGCATCATTTCTCGTGTTGGACAAGAACTGGTATCACCAGACAGACGTCTTCTCTACCGTGATCTTGTTGGAGTGCATGCACTGCCATCTGCTGGTAAAGGGACAGGGATATCTAAATTACATTTCCACTCCACATTTGTTTCGTATAGACAGCAGGGCCGCCTACACTCATCGGGTGGCTCTGTTCGACTTAAACATTTACGCTGCTGATTGCATATGTTTAGCGGGAAAACAATTTATTTCGTTTTTGTTGGTGACACGTGTTTGGTTGGTGTGAAAAGTTGCATAAATTAGTGTTCGCTACTGACTGCACAGGAGAAATTTTCTCCTTTGTCTGCAGGTTGATACTTATTCGTTTCTATTGTTAAGAGACAAATTTCTGGATATCTGATAAGTCTGAATTTCTCGTGGTAGCGCAGATTGCATTTTTGTGACGTTGGAGTATGGATTGCATTGCTTTATTATTTTCCAGTTTATCCTGTATCCTGTCTTTGAATCTTCAGTGTCCTAATGTGTTTGCTCTGTTCAGTGCTGTTTCTGTATTTTGCGTTGCGGAATGATAGCATTGGTTATTGTATCTTGTGTTGAATGAAGTCTCCGGCAGGCCGATGCGTGTCTTTGCCTCCATATTTTACATTTTCGCAATTATTAATCAACGGGAAAAAGGAAAAACACGCCAACATTTAGCTTAGAAATAGTATTATTATTGAGTTACAAAAAATGTTTTCTATGTGAGATATACCCTTTAAGAACATGCATAAACAAAGCAATAGTTTTGTCACACAGTCTGTATCGATATAGCATCAACAACTTTTGTCGGTTCGTTATTCACATCGCGTATGATAAGGTAACAGTATAGGGCGTACATGGCTAAAATAAATTTTGTCTGGTAAAAATACAAATGTGGGATCATAAATACATTCTTTTCGAATAAAATAAAAGTTTGTCTGATGATAATCACAAATTTTGTTCGAAACATGCACAGTTATTAGTATTTTATACAAATCTCTTTGAAAATTCAACGTAGTTACACTGAATCCCATAAATTTCCCGATATGAACTCATAAATATAGTTATCTGGCAAATACGTTCCAGCAGTTTCGCATTAGAGTAATCCTTGCACAGAAAGCATGTCGACGCGATTTGCGAGTTTACTATTGATACGGGGAAAATGCTATCTACAATAAAGAACCCAAATGACTTATACTGATGTCGAAGGACGAGAGAGAGAGAGAGAGAGAGAGAGAGAGAGAGAGAGAGAGAGAGAGAGAGAGAGAGAGAGAGAGAGAGAGAGAGAGAGAGAGAGAGAGAGAGAGAGAGAGAGAGAGAGAGACAGACAGACAGACAGACAGACAGACAGACAGAGACAGCCAGATTGTTTTATGTTTCGTTTAATATTTTACTATAATTTTTCGTTACGCATCGTAATTCAAATGCGTATCATATTGCACCAATATATCTGTAGAAATCCTTTCAGGCACATTAATCCTTTGTAAGCCTTTTGTGCTCCCTGAAGGAGAAGATGACCAAGGGAGTCCTACGATCAAATCACTAGTCTGCTTGTTGCTGGTTGATAGATAAAAATCTTGTTATTTTGTACAGAATAATCATCAAAAGATCCAGAGGACGCTAATACGGAACAGGTTGCTCAGTATTTTTCGGATTAATATAATGGTTTTATAGGCTATCTAAGCAAAAATTCATGAATAGTGTTTGGGTAGAACATCACATTGCATCGCAGATGTTCAACATAAAGAATGATTGTGCCATTCTCCATATTTCGTTGTGTTTAACGGCAACCTCTCTTCTTCGAAAAATCACTCTATGACCATGCTGCTAAGAGGATTCGTTGCAATTCTTACGATAACAATTGTAATTTGGTTTCTAGAGTCATTCTGGCTAAATATCGATGATGATCATCTTGGAAGAGGCATACTACCAAAGAAGAAAATGAAGACTCCGGAGAAAGCTGAAAACAAGAACCAATATGGTATGAAAGACACACGGAGAAAAGTAACCTCATCGACGTCACAAAAGTTGCAGCAGACATCTGTAAGAGTAAACACTATTTAAGCTATTATTTTGTTGTTTAGTTTTTTATGGTGATATGATTGCCTCTTTTGCAGTGTATTTGCTTTGTTTGTCGGACTTTAACTCTCATCCACCAAATTAAGTTCGGATGTTATGCAAACTAATGTATTTGATTGCTTAAATCTTCTGTTGATGTGTATTCACTATGTATATATATTCTGCGAAATTCATCCTCTCCATTACCATGGGGCGCTTACAGATCGACCTGCAATACTACGGAACATTTGGATATATTAATCTGACCGACAGGTATTCAATGAGATGTGGTGGTTCTTTAGTAACACGCCATCACGAAGGCACATGTTATTTTCACATTCAACAGACACCATTTATGAAAGCGCACTTCACAGCCCCCCCCCCCCCTCCCCCAAGAGTCTCCTCCTTTAACTAGTTGGGTCAATATTCAGCATGTATTACAGCATGTCACGTCATTGCGCATCATTGTTATACATACTCTACTTGTATACTACGTTTGGCGTCATTGGCGTCATTAACACAAAGATAGGCTTGTAAATTTGTCTTTTTTTTTGCTTTCATGGTTGAATTTACCAGGTCATTTTCAATACATCTTCTTACGTCCGTAGGTCACTACGAATTCTTCTACACGCCTCCTTCTGTATATCAATCCGAAAGGACGCGGTGGCCCAAACTGCCAGTACGATTATTTTAAATCTGCTTTGCAATACTCTATCACCCAAAATCGTTCTTTGGTGAACGCAATCGTGTTTAATGGACATGATATGTTCGGTAAACACGAACAACCGAGAGACACAAGAACACTAGAAGAGACATTTGATATCAACCAAATGAAGACAATTGTAAATATGATCTCTCTGGAAGAATTCAACGCATATTGCAACAAAACAGTAGAAACTGTACTAACATCTCCGAGAACAGAAAAGTATAATATCCATGCGTATTCAAATTCTGCAAAACTTTATCGTTCTGCTTTCGGTGTAGCACTACCAGAGTACGAACACCTACCGAGAACAAACGATCAACTTATAGAACGACTTGAAGCAGCGTCTTCGATGAACTGTGTTGGAGTTTGGGCCCTACGATTTTTCACATGGACTTCTTATAAAAAGGTCACCGAGAATCTGGTACCGTCACTAAGTATACAGCATTCAGCGGACAGCATTCGTAAAAATGTATTGAAGAGACGACCGTACCTTGCTATGCATTGGCGGAACAAGCCAAAGGAAATGTAAATAACTTCATATCGGTCATGCCTCAATTCCGAAGAAAACTTTATAATTATTAAGTAAAAACGTGAATTAACTACATGTAGTGAGTGACACGTTCGCCTGGAAAAGATTGGCTAATAACTGTTAGAAATAACACCAAAATCAAGAAGCACTTTTCACATGAGACGAATGGCTTTGGGAGAGTTTCTCTGGTGCTTCTTTTCTGCGAAAAAGAGACTCCTTAACTTCGTGTATGATCGTTACACTCTTTCGAAATATAGATGACAAGAAAAAGTTGTTTGCGTCTGATGACAAATATTGTGTCTGCCAATTTAATCAAAATGAAAATGTCAATGCTTCGATGGTGAGCAACTGTTATTGAAAAAAAATAAACCACTTCCCCTAATTTAGCGCAGTCTGCATACTATAAGAAGCCACATGTGCCATAATGTAGATACTATGGTATTATATTTGAATATTATATATTGTATTTGAAGTTTCGTTTAAGGAATAATGACGTAAACAATTGACTATTTATTTTTCCCCGACGGGCCGTCTGTTCTCACACTCTATCTAATGTGCAAACTAAAATATGGAATTACTAAAACGATGGAGTCCCAATTGTCTAAGTATTTACTGAGTAATTTCTAGCTAGACATTTTCATTAGTTTTCAATATTGGTACCATGTTCTCACATTGCTATTGGCAAACTAAAACACGTTTAGAAAGTTTTACAAACTCAAAACTTAAATCGTATATGTACCTTGGAAACGTTAAGCCAATTTCTATGCTTTTAACATACCATGAACTATCACGTAATTTCTCGCACACTTGAGGTATATTCTACAGGAGAAACATGTTATTATGAACAACAACATATTATCTCGAGTACTTTAGCTTTGTGGAAAACATTTAAAAGCTGAAATCCCAATGACTTAATCGATTTGCTATTGCTTCATACAGAAATTGGACCATTTTTGTATTCGCTGCACAAAGCGTTGTTGATTTTGATTCAATAATATGTTTTTTTCCAGATACAAACACTTTTGTGAACATGTCGACAGTGGTGATAATAAAAAATGTGAATACTACAGGCGGGACCTTGGGCTAATGATGAATCTAACGCGCAACATCGCTAAGTCTATTCAGAATTTCATGAAAACCAACAATTTAACACAAGTGTATGTTGCTACTCCACCTATCTCAACGGTAAGTTCTTGAAATCTATTATGCTGACTCATTATTTTGTATTCCATAATGTAGATTAATGTACACTATTGTTAGGATTATCTTAAATGTCATTGTCCGATGTATGTTGGATTTATTACACAATAATGCCAGGTGTTAGATGTGCAGGGATCGTCTGATAGGGGAAACAACTGATTAGAGATCACCCTATTCAAGTTTTTATAAAGTGTGGAGTATTAAATATAAGTATACTAAGTAATCTTCCACAACTCAAACTTAGTGTGTCCTGTCAATCGGAGAAAATCAACAGGCGACGTCTGGCATATGAATGACCTTACTTTCTAACAATAAGCAAATAATGTAAAGAGGATTTCACTGAACGGTGAGTACGGAGTGTATGTACGTAGCGTTAATGATATATGGAAAAAATTAGGTAGTAAACTTTCATTCTTAACTATTTTCCAACCTCTTACCCACATAGTGTGCTGTTTATTGTACTTTCCTCTGTATGTGCAGTGTATGTACAGTGTTTTGTTTTGTTGTTGTTGTTGTTGTTATTGTTTTTGTTTTATTTTCTTTTATTTATTGTGGGATTAAACAAAACTAAACTTTCATTTCAAACTTTCCGTAAGCAAACTTCACACATTTTGCATTCACATTCAAGAATTAAAACAGTAGATCAACAAAAAAATTATGGAACTGCAAAATCTTTACTGACACGGCGATTCCAAAATGACGATCGTCCCTTTGTTAACTCTGTTGGGCAAAGTAAATTTATCATTTTTAAGAAAATGAGCCAGTGAAACTTTTAATTTAGCCCTCACATGTGGTAGGCCATTTTCGTTGATATTTTTTTAATTTGTATAAAATTATTTTGCACAAATAGTAAACCAAAATAATAAAAGTACAGGTGAAAACACAAACTTATAGTACTTACGACCAAAAGCTATTTGGGCATGAAAAATCCTAAGCCTTACTACCAGGACGGTCGATAAGAATACATTAGCACTATTGACATTCAACAAAGGAACAAAATAACCAAAGTAAAGTTAATGGGACTGATTGTTAGACCTTTCTACAAGGAAACTGTGTATATAGCTTTGCATTTCGTTTAAAGACACAATTGGAGACAAAATTCCTGACGCTACGTGGTAAATTAATCAATAGCTGTTATGCAGAATAATAAACAAATACCTAGGGGCTATTGCCTCCGAATGGTTTATAAACAAAATATTATTATGTGGAATATTATTTTGTAACTTGGTGTAGTTGAGTGGTAGTTTGTTTCGTGATTGTCCTGGTACGTATATTGATCATGCTTGGTCGGTGCTATTCGGATTGTTCGTACAAGGTTCCGGTAATAACGCACATGCAGGCGAGTGGTACACCATTATTCGGTTAGTTTAATCACAATACTTCTACATGGTTGAAGTATCTAGAAGAGTCGGTCTACAAAGATGTGTCCATAACAGTCAAACAAATTGGGCTTCTAACTGAAGTCAATACGTCAAAGTCCCAGAGCGTCTAAATTTCTGTGTTCAGTCAAATGAGTCTCTCCCTAGAAAAGGTAAAACTTAAATCGTCGTCTAATCTACATTTTGTCATGACTTTGGTACACATCTAAAATTAACTAAAAAGGGGAAAGGAAGGTCGTTCCATATAAGTACAATGTCAAACCGGATCAGCGATATGTCGTCAAGCTGTTAAAATAGTTATCGGCTACATCAAACTTTTAACAAAAATAAACAAGGGGAGATCACTCTCATAGTGCATCACGAGTAGGGATTACTGTCAGTCAGTTCATTGTCGCCGTTACAATTAGATTCAAGGGTAAAATTCTAAGCAACCGTCGGGCTATATCACAATATCTGTGAATACTGTTTTTCATTAGTATAAATGCAGACAAATGAGAGGGTCCTTGACAATGTAATATCTTGTGCATTAAGTTTCAAAAATATCCAACCCTTTGTTCAACTGTCACGCAGCCCGCCTAATTTCTCAAAATGAGTGACAATAATGTACGTTCTTGGATAAAGATTGAAAAATATGGTATTTTTGTTTTGCGTTGTTTCTAAGCGACGTTTAGTTGTCGCATTTAGCCCCGAATACGAACAATGCATGCATAGTCGTAAGTGCAATTAATTAAACCGTCGGTTACTTGTTTCCTACTGTCAAAAACAAGCAAATAGCGTTTTCGACATAGGAATTTGAGCCTAGAATTCGTTTTCGCTGTAACGTGTCAGGTTATATTGTATTTCTTCAGCCTTTTGCCTAAACCAGCCCCTAAATAGCTGAAAATGTTTTTGGCAAAAATGTTTGTATTGTAACAGGTAATATCTAGTTTGGAACAACTTCTTAATTTATGGTTGGACCCAGAAAAGAATTGACTCGATATTACCAAATTGCAAAGCCAACTGTCAGCCTATAGTCAGCCATTCGTTAAAACTTTGCAATTCTAGGCTCAAATTATCCTGAATTGTCTAAAATGCTACCAGAGGTAGGTTTTGTAGAATCAAGAGCATACAATAAAAGATTACAATCCATAGCCGAACACATGTCATTGACATTTATTGGACGATAGCAGGGGACCCAGTATCTATCCTTGTGGAACATCCCGATTGATACGATTTAACACTGACGTATGTCCACTCACGGTAACCACCATCTTTTGTCTCCCTGTACGCTAAGTATGATATAAACCAATTATGACATATTTGTCATTCAACCAATTGCTTTCAATTTGTGACACAAGATATATCATAATCAACCTTGTCGAAAGCCTTCTGCTAATCAATAAAAATCATATCCTGTCTTGTTACTATTGTCAATTTGTTTTTTGATATGATCTGTATTGTGTCCGTTTTAATGACGACGGTTTTGGTTGTGTTTGGTCATTAATTACGGTCAAAAACAAAATTAATTGCTTCATTGTTAATTTATTTATGTTAATACAGAATTTACTTAACCTAAAATTCATATATTTGTAGCCACTTGGACATGAAATGCGGCCCTGGACTCACTCTTGTCCCCAACGCTGTAGCGGTTATCCTTGTAATTGTTATTAATTATTTGGAACGCTTTTCTCCACAACCAGGAAGAATGATATTGATAATTATGTAAATTTATTCTCAATGCATGATAACACAGCTAGTTCAATGTATACATTTTCAAATCCGGATGCTCTCTTTGCAAAATCAACATTTTCATTTTAAGTCATAGCATACTCCGTGTGTCTTAGATCGGAGGTACATGTATTGTTTCGAATATCTGTACTTTTATCGACAATTGTTTTCAAGGACAGTGCACCCTTATGTTTTGTAGAACTTCTTGCGAGTACTAAGGAGTTCAGGGGTCGCAAACACCTTTTCTGCTGAAAATATCACAAACGACAGACATGCTAAAGCGAAGAACGACCCGTACATATGGTCTCTTATTGAACAAGAAATCTGCATAAGTAAGTTTTACAAGTGCTAAATGTTATGTAAAAAAATTCCCTACCACGTAAGCTTAGCTATTAGAATATGAATTTAATGAACAACCTTTTCATCCACCATCATATTTGATTTGATCGTTCTATGCAACGATTTTATGCAAAGTTATCTATAAATTAATTGAAGACTATACCTTCCAATTTTATTTAACAATCTACCGCATTTATCGATATTTGAAATTCAAAATGGCCGTTTTGCCAAACATTACCCATACAGAGAAATATAGTGTCTAGGGTCATTTGATTATGAGAGAATGCTTCATGTATTCAGCACTATTAAAATCATCGATGACATAGTGTTATACTACGTGAAATGTAGTTGTTTCCATCCTTTTAAAGTAGCAACTAAGGTTCAAAGTCAATTTTAGTATTTTTTTATTTCAAATTCCGAACCACTGACGCTAGATCTTTCTTTAGGAGAAAAGTGTTTGGTCACATCAAACCGGGAAAGTCCTGAAATATTACTAAAATGGCAAATTATCAGCTGCACCACCTGTCGTTATTTTCCTTTTGTCTTAATGGTGACGGATTACTTACTACGATATCTTTGATAAACATGCAGAGATAATGTGCATTATTTCCGGTTAGTGCGCATGCGCTATCTTCAATGCAATGTTAAGCGTTCTGAACTCGGCCGGTTTACGGTCACTATAACCACGGACGTCTTTTTTCGTCCATGCTGTGACTAGATTCCTTGTAAAACTTTTCTGACGTCAAGTGAACCAGTTTTGTTACTTCCATGAGCATATTAAAGCCGGCGCTCGCGCTCAGTATAGTCGAAAACACAAGCAAGGGCCTCAAAAGCTACCCAGAAAAAAAGACGGAAACATTCGCAAAGGTCGATTTAAAACAGGCTGATCCTGGCTCACATTGCAACAACAATCAAGATCAACGGTCAACTAGACTGCTACAATCTGGACTTTCACAAGATCAAAATTTCTGGATGGTTTAAATTTTATGATACATATAAGTGAAACCTTTTCCATCAAAATATTTTTTGCATTTCATCAAATATGATGCTTTTATCATATCTGCAAGTAGCCAATTTATTTTTCTTTGCTTCTGACACCTCCCATCCAAAGAGATCATCATTAAATCCATTTTTTTGCGACACACAACTCTTTGTAAATTGGTAGTATCATTCCTGATGGTAGTATTAGCATTTTATCAGTACGTCACATGTTTTTTATCTACGTGTCTACGTAGACAGGCATATACGAATGACCCCATAAAGATAAGGTCGTATGATTATAGAAGCTCTTTCATCTCCCATCACAAACAGTAAAATAAATTTAGTGTCTTAAATTTAATGACCTATATACATTATGATTAATCTGTAAGAGGGTATGAATTTTGATGATGACAATCGCATCATTATAAGGATTTCATTATATAGATTACCCATTTTTCATTTCAATTATGTGATGGGAGAAATATATTCAAAATACTTTGGATGCCATCGTCGTCCCAGTGGTGCCTTACATTGCAGTGCTTTTCTGGCTATCCAATCTATGACTAACTAGACAACGATTGGTACGGTCTGCTTTAATTGGCTTTGCTTTTTTAACTTATGCTGGTTCTGCTTATATAGTGGTTAGACAAGCAGTGTTGACAATTTAAATTTATATGAATAAAGATTTAGGGATAAAATGTGGTCGGTTATTAAAAGTTTTCTTAAAAATAACCGAGCGATAAAATTTGCGAAATAATGTGCGTTGGTATTGCTAGTCGAGCGAAACCTTCCTATTGCGCAACTCCACTCTAGACTGCACAGTAAGTGAGGCTACCCACAATTCCCCTTGATTTGTTCGCTCAGACATTTTTTGCTAAAGGCTTTTCAATTTCATCAGTTTCTTCACAATTTTAACTTACAATTTAAGTTCAGGTATATTTGTTAAAAGTATGTTCCAAAATTATTGATTATGTTTAAAATTCAAGAGTAAATTGAATGAGAAGTCGTTGTTTGGAGGTGCTAAAAATTGCACACTTGCCAAGATAAAGTTGTCAGCAACTAAGATGGTCTCATCATACCACCTGTCAGACATGCAGATTTCTTTTGTTACGAACATTAAACAAAAATCAATACCCTTTTTTCCAACACAGATGCTACTTATTCCCTTAGTTTCCTTGAAAATATTGTGTATGGCTGTGAAAAAATCTACGTCGACAAAATTACAAAATTGCTATCTCCTCCGCGGAAAAGGGGTTGATCTTCTCATTATTCACAGTGGGAAATCTGAAAATTATGAATATCAGATCTATGTTGCCAGAATTTTGAAATATGGACCGAGTTGTTCTCTGTACAGAAGCAATTTGCTTCAGTTCAGTGAGTGATCTCCGTGTGTACAGATCAAGATCTCCATGTGTACAGATCACGGAGAATTGTGGGTAGCCTCACTTACTGTGGACTGTTGTCGATACTCTCTTTGAACACACAGTCTAATGTCAGAGCATTGGGGTAGGAGAGTCAAACTTATGGAATTTATCGACTCGCATCTCTACTAGCTTGAATTCTCCGTTGCTTGCAATTTCATGTAAACCAAGGAAAATAACAACCCGGCACGATGTGCTACAAAACAAGAGCTGCAAATTACCCACCCTCTTCTACGCTTGAAATTCAACCGTCCTCGGACACACACAGCCACCCCCTCTACATGCAAAAATGGTACCACAGACTGACTGGCCCATAGTACTAGAACATTACTCCATATGCAGGTTAGGTGCAACAATTGCCCGGGGAATAATTATTGCCCATGGATGTACACAACCAGCATGATGAAAAAAAGCCGGCGTGGGCCCATGGGCTACAATTATTGCAGCTATTTGCAAGTAGTTTCCATATTTGTTTGGTACAATCTCTAAACATATTAGGTCGTATTGATACAATATCAGTGCAAAGGACTAAAAGCTTTTTCTGCATGTTTTGTGAATGTTTAGCCACGTGTATTTATTCCAACAAGTATAAATCGGCGGCGCCTTGACAGATTTGTCTGAATTTTTACCTGTGGACACTGTATGAATATATATCAGAAAGACTGTGTCTCACATTTTGCCTAGAAGAGAAGATATCTTGACAATTGTGAACACAGACCAAAGTTTATTCAGAAATCGTCGTTGACACTTTGAAGGCTAATTGTGCAAAACCAAAAGCAAATTTAAAAAATCCGAGACACAGGTTTTCGCCCAGTATTCCAAGCTGCTGATTGCTGTAGATCACCAAGGTCGATTGGGGATATGTAATTACACTCTTTTGAGTAACAGAACCAAATAACAGCGTTTTGAGTAAAACAACCGCATGCGCGCTTTTTTGGAAAACTCACAAAATTTTTGAACTCTACAGTGACCAACCTGACAAAAAAGTATCACAGGTTATAATTAGGTCTGTGACCTCTTCTTCTATGTAAATATGCGGGTTGCAAATATGTGTCAATGAACCTGAGTCGCATCCCTAAGCTGCAGATGATTGGTGTTCCTCAATGGAATATAATTACATAATAACACATGAGAGCGAGGGCAATATCACGATTTATTGCCTGCCCAAGGGATGGTGGTCATGATCGAAATACTGATGATGCCTGAGCCGTAGGCGAGGGCATCATCAGTATTTCGATCATGACCACCAGCCCGAGGGCAGGCAAAAAATCGTGATATTGCCCAAGCTCTCATGTGTTATTATTTTTATTACACCGAACAAGCAAACATGCAAAGAAACAAAAATACAAAGACTTCTTCGAGTACAGTTCGCCTTTTGAGTCCGGACCTCAGCGTAAAATGTTGTCAGTGCCGAGTCTAGGGTTGCCGCTAAAGTTTGCCGATCTCCTCGGTGGCGTATCCAAATTTGTTGCTTGCATAGTCGCTGAACACAGAAATGGCATTCCTTGTTGCCATTTTCATTCGTTTGCTGTATACTTGCATCAAAATATCGTTTTACTGTACATGTGCCGTTGACAGCTTTGCATGACGTTCGCAGCCATAAGTTGCCAACTCCAAAGTACAACAAGCGAACGACAATTTGTTTTGCGCAGAAAGGATGCGCAGTAAGTAAAATGACGTCATCCATGTAATATCAAATGCAGAGGGCATCATCAAGTTCGCAGAGGGCATCATCACATTCGCAGAGGGCATCATCACGTTCTTTTAAATGTCACGTGAGTCGTGTTTAACCAATGGCAGTGCACGATGAATGAGTGAAGTGTAATAAAATTACATAACGTTGCAGCAAACACGTTACCTCATAAATAACTTAAAATGCCTATTTAATAACATTTTGCCTTTAACGAAACATACTCTTACATTACTTTCATTTTCTTGTCAAAACACCTATTTTCGTGAAGGACACGATTTGAACTAATTTGGGATAATAGGATGGTGAAGTAATGTCGATTTAATCTGAAAATGTAAGCTCATCTGCTTTTCTTTTTACGTAACTATACACTCATTTTTATGTGTAACTTGTAATATCGGATCATTCACCTAACACCTTTGAAAAATTTGAAAAATGCGGAGATCCGATTATCCCAAATTAGTTCAAATCGTATTAAAGGTCAAAGTTCACAACATATAAAATATAGAATGATGAATTAAAATCGTTAAAGTGTCTGTGTGCATGAGTACTGATGAGTATTCTCACCTGGAATAGTTGATGAAGGCAAACTACAGAAGAACAGAAATCGAGTTATGGAAAACTTTCCAACTTTGTCAATAAAATATTTCTTTTTCTTTACATGTGGCGGTCTGCAAATGCAGATATTCGTGGCACTTGAATTTGCCTTGTTGATGACTATCTTTCACAGAGAAAGAATAATGATATGATATTGTGTACTTTTTCTCGTCGCAGATGCCGACGTATTTATTGGGCACTACAACAGTACGTGGTCGCAGAGAGTCGTTGACAGAAGGTCGTTGGGAAATAAGGCTAAATCTCTGACAATTAAAGACTTTGTAGCAAACTATACGACTGCGCTATTTAGCCGACGTCGCTAAAGTGATAGCAAAATGGAAATAAAAAATTGATATTTCTTCTTTTTATTTAGATATGGGAGTTTTCATTTTTGAAAGTTGAGAGGCATCGAAATTACTGGAATGTTATAAGTTCTTCTTTTGCTATTTGCTTCCTTTCCTTCGTATTTTTGAATGACAATGTATGATACTAAAATCCGAGAGGAATGTCTTACATTATTTCGGTAGTCGGCGTCGGTAACCAATATTTGGTCGTTTGCAGCGTTTTTATATAACTTCTTCATACTTGGCACACGGATTTCTTTTTTAACTCTCATTTGTTTTTGCAAAATGGATATACACTTTGCATGCACAAGAAACTTGTTCGCAATCAAAATGTTTTCAAAATGATGCGGGTGATCATAATGTATGTAATGCAGGAAATAAAAACACTAATCTTATGAGATTGCAAGTTGCTGAGTCTGAGTCTATGTGAATGTTTTACCACGCAAAGAAGGGTCGTGAATGACTCGGCAACCTTTAAGAGAACAGTCATCTTTGCAGACGATGACAACCTTAAGCTTGTTCAGTGATGTATGTGAAATGTATGTGTTCGCTGAGTGGTCAGGGAGCATTACCTTCCTTGAACGAGGCCAGACTGAAAATCACCCGAGAAAAATATGAATCAACGACCCAACAAAATTCACTGGTGCATAAATTAGCACATTTCATCCCTATTGCACTACTCCTATGCAAACACGCACGTCTACGATATATCCAAAAGGCACTGAAAATTGAACCATGGGGCCATACTCGAAGGAAGTTGTTCTCTACCAGTCTGCTTTACTGGAAAATCATATAGATCTCTCTCTCTCTCTCTCTCTCTCTCTCTCTCTCTCTCTCTCTCTCTCTCTCTCTCTCTCTCTCTCTCTCTCTCTCTCCTCCTCTCTCTCTCTCTCTCTCTCTCTCTCAGATTATTAATCAATTTCAAGTTCAATTCAATTTCAATTTCAGTTTATTCAGTACTTGTGGCCTCCGGCCAATGTGTACAAATAGTAGCAGTAATGTTGCTTACAGATCGCTAGTCAATGGAATAATTGCATCTACAAAAAGAGAGAGAGAAAAATATGAATACCTTATTTACAAATAAATAAGCATCAGAGAATACAACTGTATGCTTAACTTACGCATCGATGGTAAGTTCTTTCCTACGTTTTGTTGCTAGAAAAATATCTTTACTCAGTTTTCTCAATGTGGCAGTATTTTGAGATGAAAGAAGTATCTTGAATTTGTACATTACAGGAGGGTTAAAATAATAGGAAGACATGTACTTAGCTCTCAAGTCATTATACGTCGGACATACGAGTAGAAAATGGTACTCATCTTCTACTGCCTGCAATTTACACAACTCACACAGTCTATCTTGTCTTGGAATGTTATTCCAAAGACCTGTCTCGATCCTCAGAGTGTGTGATGATGTTCTAAAACTACAAAGAGCATGTCTGAAAACAGGATTATCTATACAGGTCAAGTGTGGCTCTAATACCAGCTCTTTTTTGAAGGTAGAATAAAGATAAAGTTTGCTACTTTTGTTGATATCATTCAGCCAGCATTGTGCATCTATATCACTACACCTTTGTTTAAAAAGATGACACACACATATATACATATTTGGCTCAACCAGCGGACAGGGGGAAATGATGTTTCAAATATCCCCTCTACAGAATTCCGTCTGCTAGCAGATAGTTACGGAGAGTTTTAAGCCAGATAGAGTGTATTCAGAGATGATCTATGTACATGTAGAGGGCGCTGCGGAGATTTTTGCCCACCCAATTTATGTACCCTTCGAAGAAACGTTGGACCTCGATAGCAAGTGTGCATGAATTGCGTAGCTAGCACTCACACTCACACACTGCGTACTATGCAGCGAGTAAAAAGAAGTCACGAAGAAGACTAAAAATTGCCTATTGGCAGACTCCACTCTTATTACTTTATATATTTTCCTATTTCAAATTGGTTTCCTTGTCGCGGAGGCGACTCTGAGCTGGTATATTCTCAAGCGCATACAGGGAGTTTGCACGGCGCTTGTTTGAGCTGCATTTGAATGGAATCTTCTATTGCAATGAATCCCTCAGAATCATTGTTAAAAAAAAAAATAGACATCAATGAAAATTTGAACTCCAAACGGAACAAATGACTGCATCTTGACAAACAAAATCTTTCCCAGTTACTGCAACAGTGGAGGCGCTTGGAAAACTTTCATTTTGCTCGCGCGATGGCAGTGTACGATGTAAGGGTTTGTTTTGCCGTTGACGAAGCGTGTAGCTCGTAAATGACTATGCTAAAGACAAGCAACTATCGTCATATGAACTCGCGAACGGTGTGGTTCATCCCTCTCAGTCACTACAAGGCGGTCGGTTTTTCAAAAATTTCAGATTGCACTTTGATTAATAAAATTTATCTTTAAAAGAGATCGCGCGCAGGACAGGACATACACATGTTGTTCGCTTTTTTCGACAAGGCCCGGCAAGCGATCGAACAGCCTAAAACATTCACTGCTATCGTACCACTAAAGATTCTTCTCGGCTGTGCTTGATGCTGTACAAAGGCAAAGGTCGTGCCAAGTCATCGTTCGATTTGAGGCGATGTACTAAAGTCGTTCACTGCTAATTTACCGCTAAAATACCAGCTCCATATTATTTTATACGCTATAGGCATTCATTTAAAAAAGTAACAGTAACTGTTAGTCGTTGAGGTCAGTATAAAAATTAGGTCCACGTTGTAATCGTTGTATGACATGTTTTGTTTCTGTATATTATGATCCGACATGGTTCTTTGGTGATTGGAATAAATGCGAAAAAAATCAGTATTGTTATTTCCTCTTCGAGCTGGTGTAGGATTCTCGTCGCATCTGTAAACTTCGATTGTTACTTAATGATCGAACAACTCGGCCCGGCGATAATTTACAAATCTTACGTATCAACCCATTTTGGCAAGCGTATTTACAATAACCTGAGCAATATTGTCAGTACATATGTATGAATATAAATGTTCTTTTGTCATATTTTATTGAAAAATTAACAGCGATGGCGGCTACAGAAAAATCAAAATTCATATCCATGCTAATCATGTTGAAAGAAGAAGAAGATCTTTCTATGGATTATGGTCAATTCAAGTTTTCATTCATACAATACCGTAACCTTTTAGGTCTGCAATTAATCGCACAGATATCGCCGGTTTTTCAATTCATTTTATGGGAGGTTCTAGGTTTGGCATAGCATTGATTGATTGATCGATCGATTGATTAATTGATTGATTATCAGAAAGCCACATGACAGGATAGACTATTGGGGCATTGTATGTACATCATGACACATCCGTAACGGACGAGCTGATATCACTTTCACCTTATTATTATATTGGCGTACGAAGCGAGAAAGAAGAGATCCCTCTGTCACGTTATCAAATGTCACACTGTCTGGGTCATTAGATATTTATTAAGCATGGCACGTAACTGAGATAAAATCCCTAGATATAGTATTAGTAATCGGGAAATTCAAAGGAAGCGAATTGCATTATGAAATAAATCAAACGTCAGCTTAGATTTTTTTTTTGTATTTAAATTGTTTTATTGGTAACATTTTCTTTAGTAACATGAACTTAAATTAAGCTTAGGCGAGGGACTGAGATATGGTTACCGTTGACGCGGACCAGTATGACGGCCCGTGAACTCTCGCTGTTGGTATGCACTTCGTATGGAAGAAAGCAGGGTCAAGCTCTCTCGATTTACATATTGCACTGTTACTAACCTTGCACTTTGCAATCACGCATTGTTAGAGTGACAGTGAATCATGCACACAGTGTCAGCGTATGCGTGACTGGCTGTTTACATCGTCAGCGCAACTGTCACGTTTATAACGTCTGTAACGTCTGTAACGTCTGTAAAGGTCGTATTAGATCCATTAAAACCACAAGAGTTGCCGTGAATAAATTAGCATAGAATAGGTGAGACCCAACTGGCAAACATGTTTAAGCTGGTGAAACACAAATCACAGAAATGGATGAAGCGAATGGCTTGCACAATTTGCAAAGCTAGATAGGTCATAACATAACAATGGAATTATGTAGATTGAAGTCTTAACGGGGCCAAAGCAGTTAAACAGTGCTTGAGATACACAAAAGTACACTTATAATGATATCAGTAAAATTAATATTGAATTTGGAGAAGAACAGTTTCGAACATAATTCGCCTGCTATCATAGGTTTTTCACAAAAACCAATATGGCAGCAAACCACATGACAGATCCATACGTGTTTCATACACTTGATAGCACTGACACTAATTATAATGCGAATAAAATTTAAGTTTAAATGGCACATTTCTTGTGGAGAAGAAGAATTTTGGAAATAAAATTGTAATTTTTCACAAATGCCAATATGGCCGCCAAACCATGTGACCGATTGACATGTCTTTAATTGGTTAGCTTGAAAGTACTAACAATAAGGAGGATACGAGTAAAATTTCAGTACAATTGTGTGTTTTTTGTGGAAAAGAAGATTTTGAATATTAATGGCTGGTAATTATGGGGTTTTTTTTGCCGATCAAATGCCTTTCACAATCTTGAAAGTAATCACATTTAGTAATGGCATGAGTAAAACTTCAGTTCAAATTGTGTCGTTGCTCTGAAGTTTAATATGTTTATAGATTAAAATTAAATTTTGAAAAATTCAATATGATGGCCAAGGTCACGTGACCACTAATAATTTTCTTAGCAAATCATATTGATAAGATAATAGAATAGAATAGATACAGAATAGAATAGATAAATAGATAAAGATAATAGAAAACTTCCAGAGCAGTGACTTTAACCCTAGTTAATTTCTTTAAAATTGTGCTCAAAGAAAAAACTAAGCAAGGTATAAAAAGGTCTGAGACATACTTTTGAAGAGCGTTGTGACAACTTGTATTCCAGCAAGTTTGAGTAAGATATTTTGAAGTATTGAGACAAAACATAGGGAAATCCCATTTTTGAAAGGTTATGCAAATTAGCTTTACGTGATAATTATTTAAACAATGGTGTCACTGTTGTTACCCAAATGTTTCCCTATATTTAGGCCCTTAGAAAATGTATAATTTACGCGGGTTACGTTCTGAGCTTATTAAACACCAGAGAATTGTTAGATTAAAAAGGTCAAATTCTTGTCTTGAAACCTTAATGAGATACATCATTGAATTAAGGTTTATTACAAAAGATAATAGTAAAATATTCAACGAAACATTATACAACTCTGTAGAGTCGTGTCTGTCTGTCTCTCTTTCTCTCTCTTTCTCTCCTTCTCCCTCTCTCTCTCTTTCTCTCTCTCCCTCTCTCTCTCTCGTTTTCGTCCATCGATATCAGTATTCGTGCATTTGTCTTCTTCCTTATAAAAAGTTTATTGCTCCCTCATTTATAGTGAGATGTCAAGAGGATTCCTCTAATAAAAAAAAATATTGTACGTATGTACTGGGACATTTTGTAATACGGACATGTTTCGTACGGCGCGATAAATGTTTCAAAAATATTTATCGTCATAGAGTAAAAATAATCTGTCAAATTTTCTTTCTTAATAAAGTCTTAAACGTGTATGAATAATAAAGAAAAAAGTTCTTTCGTCCATATCATTGCATTTTATTAATGTATTTTTTCATAAAAATAGCAATCATTTGAAAATATGTGTCATTAAATATTTGAATGTGTCTGTACAGATAAAGATGACGTGCAACCGTCTTTCTCGATTGAAATAAAAATTCGATGGAATTACGGAAGAAAATAAACGAGAGAATTATTATTGCAAAAAAGGGGAGAATGTTATATAATACTTAGTTGTAAGATACTCTTTAAACCGTAATGAGAAGATAAACTATTTGCAAAAATTTGGAAATACCACACTCCCATACTTATCGACATACATACACGTGTATTTGATATAAAGGTGCAATGAATGCTGATTATAAGTAAAAAAAGCAAAAAAAAATCAAGCACATAGTCATACAAAAAATATTGAAATGCTTAAAAACAAAACCAAAAATAATACTTCCACTACTACAAAAAACAAAGCGAACCACCATCAGGTCTGACTTAAAAAAAAAAGAGAATCACAACTGAAAAGTCGACCGAGATCATCGCGCTGGCGTTGAGGATGAAAGGAAACCAAAACGAGGTCAGCTTCAAGTTTAAAAAAACTAAAACGAGGTTACAAAAAAGCAAAAAAACAAAACGAGGTTACCAAAAAAAAAACTCAGTAGAAAAAAAAAGTTCGAGAAAAGAAAACAGAGTGGGACACCCCGCAGAAAAAGCCCAGCATGTAAATTGAATAATTCTCAACGTCATGATTGTTAGAGTTCAGTGCCAGAGGGTTTTGGATCATCACACTCGGATGTTGGACAAGATATTTGGGGTATTTCAGCGATAACTCTCAGCTTCTAGTCTTCAATATCATCTCATGGACGTCCAAGTTACCGACACGTCCCATTCTATATTAAACAG
This sequence comes from Ptychodera flava, assembly GCF_041260155.1. Lineage (NCBI taxonomy): Eukaryota > Metazoa > Hemichordata > Enteropneusta > Ptychoderidae > Ptychodera > Ptychodera flava. Next base: position 25,897,601 of record NC_091944.1, on the reverse strand, counting down.
TTACAAGTGGACAAAACATTCGTGGTGGTTCGTCGGCTGCCAGCGGTCCCCTCGCTCATGGCGTGCCTCAATGTACACTTGAGATGGTAAGCCAGCGGCCGGCGGTCCCGTCGCTAGTACAATACACGTTGGCTACCAGCGATCCCCTCGCTGTACAGTTTAGGGCCGCCTCTCCCAAACTATAGACAGTCAGTGCCCAAACCATGGAGTCCTACCCTAACAAAACGATGGCTAGCCGCTAGCCTACGGTCACGTGTGTGATTCGATACATAGCGGCCGCCGTGTGGGTGTGCATACTATTAGTAAAACTGCATACCACGCAGCGGCCGCTATGTATCGAACCACACGTAACCGTGGGTTTAGCCTCTAAAACACTCCGTTTAGATTCGAGGCAACGTTTTCAGTAGTACATGTAGAACGCGAACGCGCCCGACTTGAGAAACACTGATCAAGCAGCCGCTATTTCTCTGTAGACTGTACCTCTGGGTGGCAGGGTCACAGCCAGCCACCCATCAGATAAATTATTATAGATCTGCCTTCGCAAACAGTAGCTTCTGTTAAAAGTTGGCACAGAACCGGCATGCGATAACTCCTTCAATTCACTTCAATTCTTTTATAAACATTGCTTAATCGAACGCTTACATAGAAGAGACCCTAAGTGCGACGTTTTTCATTGGGAGGCATCTGCCTGTTGTGAGCGAATCTCACACGTTGACTTCACATATTATATGTCATGCCCTACAGATAGGTAGCTGATCTGAAGAACATTTGTGGATCGGTCCACAAATAATTGGGAGTTAATCTTGCTTGCAATGCATTCTTAGAAAATAGGGATGCAGTAAAATAAACGAACGTGGTAATGAAAGGAAAAAAGAATGTTCATACGTTTAAGCTCTATTTCTTGTCCGGTATTTCACTAGGCGATAAATCGATTTAGCCTCTCATTTTTCAAAGCTGTGGTATATATTAAAACCTTTTGGGAAATGTTTAAGTCACACCAAGTGCGCTTGATGTGCTCATTCAAATGTACACTATGGAATCACACGTCTTTTAAATGCCCATGTCGTGTTATCCTCGATATCGCTGATTCCGGCAAGACCATACTTAGTATATACAAGTAATGTAGAGCACGATACTGATGTATTCCATGGAAAAATATCGCCACCGCCGAGAGAATATTTTTCTTAACACCTTATATATCAACACGCCAAACGTCGAGCAACATACAAGATTAGGACGAGAGAACGCACTGTAGCAATACGATAAAAAATTGTTTTAAAAACGCAATCTCTCAAGACGTACATTAAAATAACTGTCGATAAAGCTGATGGGGATTTATTATATTTGTAGCAAATACTATTGTTCCGAGTTCGAATAATACGAATCAGCAATACTCCGTTGATTCAACTTTTGTAAATTTTTAATATAAATGCGTATCGCATATGTTGCAGTAAAGTCAATTTCCGTGCTTAAATCCATTTTGATTAAAAACCTCTTATGTCGCACAGTTCTGTATAATCGTACGGTCGCTTTCGTACAGACGGATATGGCTGTCATTACTGTAGGCGGCAGAAAATAACACTGTGAGGGTTTATCGACTACACATTCAAACATGTGAAACATTTTATATTCAGTGAATTTCTCGAGTAGGAGTGCAGAACCTAAAACTTGCCATTTATTGTAAGTTGTTTCTCATATGCTGTGACATTCTTCATGCATTTTCGTTTTTTCTGCTGATCATAGAGTTCGTAGCCAACTATATACTGTCATTTAGGCAAAGAAAAATAAAAACTTTGTTTCTCATCCTGGACATACTGCAAAAATGATGCGGTTAGGCGTTTTTTTTTTTTCCATTTTTTTTCTTCAATCAGCAAAAACGCGGAAAAAAATATGAAAACAACATAAAAATGCACGCAGATTTAAATGCATGGCAGTGTTGCTTTAGTATTTTGTATAGCAACAGTATAACTGTTCTGTAGTTCGACTTTTAGTGCAGCAATGTACAGTTATAACAGCTTAATATAATAGTGACATGTGTGTACAGTTCTGATTGGAATGTTATATAGCACTGTGTTATGCACTCCTGATCGTCGCGTATTTTTGCGTTTATTTTTCCTTGTCAGTTTATTTCCTCATGAGCAGAAAAAAGGTTGAGGATGAGAAACAAACTTTTTTATTTTGCTTGGCCTTAGTTTTATTTTAGCCAGAGTAAGAAAAAAGAAACTTTGTACTCTCGCTGATTGCATGCACTTCGTATGGAAGAAAGCAGAGTCAAGCTCTCTCGATTTACATACTATTGCACTGTAACTAACCGTACACTTTGTAATCACGCATGGTTACATGGGTAGAGTAACAGCGAATCACGCACAAAGTGTTAGCATATGCGAGAACTGCCTGTTTACATTGCCAGCACAACTGTAACGTCTATAACGTCTGTAACGGTCATATTAGATACATTAAAACCACAAGAGTTGCCGTGAATCAATGAGCATAGAATAGGTAAGACCCTACAGGCAAACATGTTTAAGCTGGTGAAACACAAAGCACAGAAATGGATGAAGCAAATGGCTTGCACAATTTGCAAAGCTAGACAGGTTATAACATAACAGGTTATAACATAACAAAGGATTTTTTATCATAAGTGGCTGCCAATCATGGGTTTCTGGCGATTACCAATACGGCAACCAAATAACATGAACGACCAAACGCCTTTCACAATCTTGAAAGTACTGAAATGAATAAAAATTCAGTTCAAATTGTGTCGTTGTTCTGCAGTTTAAGATTTTTATGGATTAAAATTAAATTTTGAAAAATTGAATATGGCGGCCAAGGTCACGTGACCGCTAATAATTTTCTTCGCAAATCATATTGATAAGATAATAGAATACATAAAGAATAGAATAGACAAATAGATAAAGATAATAGAATAGATAAAGAATTGACATAGAAGAAGTGAAGAAAAACCCCAAGGAAATCAATAGGGGCTAGCCGATAGGCTTGGCCCCTAAAGAATTGGAAAAACCTTGCAAAACAAAGCCATCAGCAGACAACTCATTTGATCGTCGAAGTCTATTGGTCATCTCCTAAAGGAAGATACTTAAATAATTAAAAATATAATATAATAATACAAATAAATTGTTATAGCTCGGCCTTCGCAAACAATAGAATTGAGCTTCTGCTAAAACTTGGCACAGAACCGGCATGCGATAACCCCTTCACTTCACTTCAATTCTTTTATAAACATTGCTCAATCGAACACTTACATGGAAGAGACCCCAAGCGCGACGTTTGTCATTTGGAGGTATCTGGAAGTTGTGAGCGAATCTCACACGTTAACTTCACAAATTATGTGTCTTGGCCTACAGATAGGTAGCTGATCTGATGAACATTTTATGGATCGGTTCACAAATAACTTGGATTTAATCTTGCTTGCAATGCATTCTTAGAAAATAGGGATGCAGTAAAATAAACGAACGTGGAAATGAAAAGGAAAAATAAATTTTATACGGTTAAGCTCTATTTCTTGTCAAGTGTTTCACTAGGCGATATATCGATTAAGCCTTTAAATTTCAAAGCTGTGATAAATATGTGTAATCGCATTCGATCGCCGACTCAGATGCCACAGTTCCATTACACCATGCATGGTAAAGTCGACGGCGACTTAGTCAATGTTTTCGTGCAAATAGCTCAGTAAAAAATTCCAATAAGATTGAGGCAGTTTCTCTCGCTAAAATCACGAAAGTCTAGCGTGTCAATAGCCAACTTTTGTCTATTGACAGCCGCCTGTCAATAGCCCGATTCTGTCCACTGTCAGGCGTTGATACGACACCGTACAAGATAAAGTATACAGCGCCTGGTCCGTATTTTAGTGCAATAAGGGGCTGTGTAAAACATTCAAAGGAGCATTGGCCAGTGTTTTTTGCTACAAAATCTATTAAAATTTGGAGAGCTATCGAGTCCCGCGTGTCAATAGCAAGCTCTTGGATATAGTATTGACAGGCGCGGCGTTGGTGCAACATCGTACACGGTAAAGGTGAAAAACGTCCCGCGTGTCAATAGCAACGTTAACATCTCGCAATTGGCTATTGACAGGCGCGGCGTTAGTGCAACGTCGTACACGGGAAAGTCTACAATTACTCAAAATTGCGGCGACTTTGTCCATTTAGTGTACAAAGGCTTTATCAGGCATTCTCACAAGCATTGGGCAGTTTGTTAGGCTAAAGTGTTGTGAATTTTGGCGAAAAACCTCCCGCGTGTCAATAGCCAACTTTTGTCTATTGACAGGCGCCTGTCAATAGCCGGATTCTGTCTATTGACAGGTGCCTGTCAATAGCGACGGCCAATGTTTAAACCTTTTGGGAAATGTTTAAATGCGCTTGATGTGCTGTCATTCAAATGTACACGATGGAATCACACGTCTTTTAAATGCCCATGTCGTGTTATCCTCGATATCGCTGATTCCGGCAAGACCATACTTAGTATACACAAGTAATGTGGAGCACGATACTGATGTATTCGATGGACAAAGTATCGCCACCGCCGAGAGAATATTTTTCTTGACATCTTATATATCAACATGCCAAACGTCGAGCAACACAAGATCAAAACGACTGAACGCATACAGCATGACAATAAAATTGTTTTGAAAATGTAATCTCTCAAAACGTACATTAAAATAAATGTCGATAAAGCTGCTGGGGATTTATTAAATTTGTGGCAAATACCATTGTCCCCGAGTTAAAATAATACGAATCAGTAATACTCGGTTGATTCAACTTTTGTAAATTCTTTAATACAAATTCGTATCGCATATGTTGCAGCAAAGTCGATTTCCGTGCTAAAATCCATTTTGATTAAAACTTTTATGTCGCACAGCTCTGCGTAATCGGACGGTCGCTTTCGTACAGATTGATATGGCTATCGTTACTGTAGGCGGCAGAAAAATAACATTGTGAGGGTTCATCCAGTACACATTTAAACATGTGAAAAATTTCACACTCAGTGAATTTCTCGAGTAGGAGTGCCGAACCTGAAGCTTGCAATTGTAAGTTGTTTCTAATGTGCTGTGACATTCGTCATGCATTTTCTCATTTTCTGTTGATCAAAGAGTTCGTCGCCGAGTAAATACTGTCATTTAGGCCAAGAAAAATAAAAAACGTTGTTTTTCATTCTAGACATACTTCAAACATGATGCGGTGACGCGTGCTTTTTCTTCTATTTTTTTCTTCAACAAACAAAAAACAAACCGCTGCCGAATAAAACCTTAATTCATATCTATGCAAATCATGTTGAAAGAAGAAGAAGATCTTTCTATGTATAATGGTCAATTCAAGTTTGCATTCATATAATAGCGTAACTTCTTAGGTCTGCAATTAATCGCACAGACATCGCCGGATTGTCAATGCATTTATAAGAGGTTCTAGGTTGGAGAATGCATTGATTGATTGATTGATTATCAGACAGCCACATGACAGGACAGAGTATTGCGGAATTGTATGTCTGACATCATGACACATTCCAACTGACGAGCAGATGACACTTTTACCTTGGTATTATATTATCCCACGAAGCGAGAAAGAAGAGATCCCTCTGTCACGTTATCAAATGTCACACTGTCTGGGTCATTGGATATTTATTATGCATAGCACGTTACTGTGATAAAATCCCTAGATACAGTAAAAATAACTGAAAAAGTTCAACGGAAGCGAATTGCATTATGAAATAAATCAAACGTCAGCTTAGATTTTATCATGGTTCACAATGAGAACCCGGCCGTGAGATAAATTATGCAAATGTATCAAAACCACAGACTGTCGATAAGGATCACAGTAATGAACTTCATTAGGTACTATGACGTCTGCATTCATAATCATGTTTCCATAGATACTTTCACAGCGCCTCGAAGGCTGCAAAGTCGTTTTTTTATTGTTGTTGTTGTTGCTTTTGTTGTTGTTATGTCGTTGCAGGCTGCAAAGTCGTTGTTTCTTTGTATGCCCTCGTAGAAACGAACGAGTGAAGCCAGGAAACTATCTGGCGTAGCTGGGCGGCGAGGATTGAGATATAGTTTCCGTTGACGAGGACGAGTAAGACGGCCCCTGAACTCTCGCTGTTGGTATGCACTTCGTATCGAAGAAAGCAGAGTCAAGCTATCTCGATTTACATATTGCACTATTACTCACCGTGCACTTTGCAATCACGCATGGTTACATGGGTACAGTAACAGTGAATCACCCACACGGTGTCAGCACATGCGTTACATGAACTGGCTGTTTACATCGTCAGCACAGCTGTAACGTCTGCATTAGTACGGGTTATATTAGATCCGTTAAAACCACACAAGAGTTGCAGTGAATCAATAGCATAAAATAGGTAAGACCCTGCAGGCAAACATGATTAAGCTGGTGAAACACAAATCACTGAAATTGATGAAACGAGTGGCATGCACAATTTGTAAAGCTAGACAGGTTATAACATAACAATGGAATGTTGTAGATAAAAGCTGCGAACAGCTTTACCGGGGCCAAAGCAGTTAAGTGGTGCTTGAGATACACAAATGTACACCTATGATGATATTAGTAATATTTCAGTTAAAATTGAATATTGGATTTGGAGAAGAAGAGTTTCGAACATTATTCGCTTGCTGTGATAAGTTTTTGGCAAAAAACAATAAGGCGCTAAACCACATGACAGGTCCAAAAGTATTTCATGCACTTGATAGCACTGACACTAATGATAATGCGAATAAAATTTAAGTTTAAATGGCATGTTTATTGTTGAGAAGAAGAATTTTGAAAATGAAATTGCAATTTTTCACAAATGCCAATATGGCCGCCAAACCACGTGACCGATTGGCACGTCGCGTTTTTATTTAGCTTGAAAGTACTCACACTAAGAAGGATACGAGTAAAATTTCAGTACAATAATGTGTTTGTTGTGGAGAAGAAGATTTTTGAATATCATTGGCTGGTAATCATGGGTTTCTGGCAAACACCTATATGGCAACAAAATCACGTGACCGACGAAATGCCTTTCACAATCTTGAAAGTAATCACATTAGTAATGACATGAGTAAAACTTCAGTTCAATTTGTGTCGTGGCTCTGGAGTTTAAGATTTTTATAGATTAAAATTAAATTTCGAAAAATCCAATATGGATAACATCCTTGATAAACACAAACTTAAGAATATCACGGACCCCTAGCACGAGAAACTATTTTCTGGTTTGGAAACTCTAATATGGCCTCCACGTCATGTGACTAATTAAAACTTCAAGGTTCAGGTGCATCCCCTCTTATTAGCCCTGATTACTGTGCTTGGTTGAACAGTGTACATGCAGCAGTTTCTACGGATCTGAGGCTGGCAAAATTGACATAGAAGAAGTGAAGAAAACCCCAATGTAACTAATAGGGGCTCAGCCGATAGGCTTGAGCCCTAAAGAAGTGGGAAAAGCCTGCAAAACCAAGCCACCAGCAGGCAACACATTTGATCGTCAAAATCTGTTGGTCGCCTCCTACTTCAGAGAGTGTTGGAGGCTTACAGAGGAGAAATGTGCCTCCAGGGAAATTCTTTAGATATAGGGGTTTAATGAGATACCCCATGGAATTAAGGTTTATTACAAAAGATAAAAGTAAAATAATAAACGAAACATAATAAATCTCTGAAAAGACAGTGTCTGTCTGTCTGCCTTTCTCTCTTTCTCTCTCTTTCTCTCTGTCCCTCTCTCTCTCTTTCTCTCACTCTTTCTTTTTCGTCCTTTGATATCAGTATTCGTGCATTTGTCTTCTTGTTTGTAAAAAGTATTGCTCCCGCATTTACAGTGAGCTGTCACAAGGATTTCTCTAATACGAAAAATAGTGTACAGATGTACTGGGGCATTTTGTAATACCGACATGTTTTGTAATAACTTACGCAAAATGCAAAAGAGGGTATCAGCATTTTGTAATAACGGGCGCATTTTGTAATAACATCAACAGTATTTTGCAATAAAGCAGTCTATGCGTTTTGTAACAAGGGTGTCAGTATTTTGTGATAAAAATTGTCTACACATTAATTTAACAAGGGTATCAGCATTTTGTTCTAATTCGCACTTTGTAATAAGAATTAACACATTTTATAATTATTTAAAAAACTTTTTTTCAAGTTTTAACGCATCAACAGATATTTTGTTGACTATGGAATGGTATTTCAAACTGTGCTCGTATGTTTACTCGGTAATGAGGACACCTCTTTATTAATGACAGATTTATCAAACCAAAAGTTACACTTTGAATAGAATTTCACCTGTCTATTTAGGACACATCTGACACTTTTTCCATTCCTGAAGGTGTCCTTAATAGACAGATTTTACTGCACCAAAACAGACCTCCAGCTCACTATTGGCTTGTCCAAAATTCGATATGTGCAAATTAATGAGGTACAGGATGTGGCACCATAAGGTCCCCAATCCTACCGAATATGAAAGGTGTAGCAATTGTGGTTACTGATTTATATTCCTATAGGTGAAATTGAGGTCAAAGGGCATCCTACTCAGGTGACATTTTGTCGAACAGCTTGGCTCCCATACTTATCCTTTTGTACCAAGAACCAGACCTCAAGCTCTATTGGCTTGTCGAGAATTACATATGACATAATTGATGAGGTACAGGATGTGACAGCATTAAATTAATGTGAGAGTGTATTTCATGAAAGGCAAAATGTTCCTGAAGAAGAATCCAAGTGATATGTGAGGTAACATGTTTGCTTAAAACGTTTACTTACTGCATTCCATTGAGGAACACCAATCATCTAAAGCTGAAAAGGATTGAAACAAATACTTTTCACGTAGTATAAGACGATATCAGTGATGATTTTCATAGTGCTGTTATTATTCAAGTGTTACTCTCTTATCATCGAATGACACACAACACTTTCGTCCTAATGTCGGATTGATAGAATCAAACGGGCAACTGGCATCAAAACCAACTAACGCTCGCAGTTGTAAGTCAAGCATTCTTGGTACTGTCTTGTAACAACATTGTTCTACTCGTCTGAATTTCGTACAAGTCGAGAATAAAAAGTTTTCGCTACATGGGTAACAAAGGGCAAAACGGTTATTTTGAATTTCAAATATTGGTAAGTCCGCTTGATTGGTAATGAAAATTGAAAGTCATTGTCTTTAATAATTGATGGACAACTTTGCATAGACTCTTCGCATAGAGTGATCTAATAAAATGTTACCGTCAACGGTGCATAAAACGGTTATTCATATAATGCATAGCATTCATTATCAGGCTTAAGTTGTAGATCTTTTTTTCTTTTCAACATGCATCCTTCGCCACTTTAGTGTTGATTAAGCCCACTTGATGCAGTCAGAGATTCTGTTCGTACAAAGGCAAACTAGCTCTATCCGGGGTTGTACCCTGTGTTCATGTTTGAGATAAAATGTAACATTACCATGCACTGGTCCATCTACAAGTCTTGTTTATTTCAATTTCCCCAGACATACTGTCTGCATGGGACACATAAGTTTGCTTAATGATGCTATAGCAGTGATCTCATAAAAGTGTGTTACATTAATAAACTAATTACCGCGTAGAGGCTTTAACGAACCGAAGTGGTATCTTATGTCTCAATTTTTAACACAGAGTGCCAATCGTTAGCTCTCATTTACAACCCTTGGCAGGGTATGTTTTGTCTTTATACAAGCAGAATTTCTGTCTGTATCAAGTAGGCTTGATCAACACTAAAGTAGCCACCGCTGTAACATCTAGCACATGTAAACTTACTTGTGCAGAATCAACAAGAGATCATATATAAGGGTCGTTCTTCGCTTCAGTATGTTTGTCATTTCTGATATTTTTAACAGAGAAATCCTCGTAATATTGTCATTTTCTTTCCAAAAAGTCCTTGAATGAGAAGTCAATTTTAAAAATATTTTCGATAGTTTCCAGGAATCCATTTTTCGTTTCCTCCTAATATTGAATGCATCGAATCTTGGTGGCCCCGTTTATAACTGCCAAATCAACTATTTTAAGACATCAGTGGCTTTTATCAGACATTAAAGCGAGAAAGGTTTTAGAAGTCTGTATATACAAAATGTACTGACTCAAAAATGCAGTCTTTTGACCTTATTTAAATATAACCATAAACCCTAGAGTTTTTCTCGACGATCTGTGATATAACATGTATATTTGAACAAATTTGTTAAAAATTAATGTCCTTTACATTTGTGTCTCTTATGATGTATGTAAATGTTTAAAACATAGTTGTTTGTATAATATGTACTGTTTAAAAGACGCAGGATATACAAAGTTGAGCAATCACGGGCCACTTTTTATAAATTTTTCCCAATATAGGCTGTTTTGTGGCAATTGTTGACCATTTTAGCCCAATTTAATTACTTTGCATTCTGAGGTTATGGCTATGCACATACCAACTTGTTTAAACGGGCACTGTATCACATAATAAGATTTTATTCAGTGTGTTTATTGGAAAAAATGGGCGACTGCTGTTAACGTTAGTCCCCTAATTGAAAAATGTTGCCAATGAAGCAAATCATATTTGCCTCTGTTTGACAGTTTGAAGGGTACTAAATCATACAAGCAGGATTACGTACGAAATAAATTATTAAGGCATGACTGAATTGTAGAATCTTTGACCACCATTGCGACAAAATTTGTCAAAAGCATAAATGTTACGTTTTTGGCAAACAATATTTTTACATGAATACGTACAGCTATAAGGGGTTTTGATTCGCTCGATATATGCTCTATTCATCATGTTTTCTTGGAAAGTTCTCAATCATTAAACACGGGATTATGTAAGTGCACACTTCATTGACTTGTCCATCGTTGCTATCGTACAATGTACGATTACGACTTTACAGAGTATGAAATGTTCATTCATTAATATATCGGCATTTAAGATATTGACTGATCTCTTTTTAATCTGAAAGCACAAAACGAAAATGGGTAAAATTATTTGCAACACTATTAATTGCAAGCTGTGACTTGTGGTATTTTTCAGTTACCAATTGTACACCAACATACATGTAAATTACAAAACAATGATTTGTTCCCTAAATATTAAACTTGCAGTATTCAATTATCACATCATCATTGTCATCTTCACTCTCTGAATCAGTAATACAAAAAAAATGCTATCATCAGCATCATTATCATTATCATCATCATCATCATCATCATCTTTGTCTGTGCCATCTTATACAATGATCTGAGAGGAAGTAACTGGCATATGACTTTCCAGTAAGCCTGACTGGTAGAGAACAACCTCTTCCAAGCTTGGCCCGATGGTTCAATGGTGCCGTCAGGATAAATTGTACAATTGCGTGTTTCCATAGAAGTGCAATATGGTTGAATAGTGCTAATTTTTGCACCAGAATATCTTTGCATGATGGAAGCTTACCTTCACCCATTCCTTTTATTGTCTTCGAAAACGAGCAAACGCTTGTGTTACTCTCCAGCTACAGTTAAACAATAAATATTTTTCTCGTTCAAGAATACTCTTAAAGCATCCGAATGTTCTTAATCTTGGTTTATACAATAAGATTTACTTCCAAATGCTGTTTTATAATATCCGAGATTCTAAGTTCAAAAGCTGATACAAACGACCCTGGTTACCTACTTCTCGGGCCAACCATACATATCCAAACCAATATGAATAATTATGCTTAATAGAAGTCGCCCAGGTATATCGCCTCAGGTTATCTAGTTTGTATACCATGATGTAAACTTCGTTTTGGCAGACGTGTCACATTTCTATAAGGCTAACCAAGTAACTTATACATCGCTGAAGCGTGTAATAGAAAATAGGCAGGTGGCCACACTCCCCAACAATTGTTTCATTTGATGTGTGGCTTGGAACCCCAAGAAATTTTCTACCCATTTTTGTGGACCTTTTCAATGACATCATTGTACTGGTAGCCCCAAATTTCAAATCTATTAGATAGCACAGGTATGACTATTGAATCAAACAGTTTAAAGCGAGTCTGATATGGGAGGAACTCGAGTTTCCACCTGGTAAATAACAAAATGTTGAGTGCTTTGCTGGCTTGAGATGGCCAATTAAATACTTCTTAGACCAAACGTTTTTCGACAAAAGCAATAGGCCTAAATATTTATAATAAGACACAAAACTGATTGGATTGCTACCAAAATGCTAGGTTTCATGTCGTGCTGTGTGACCACCTTTACGCAAAATGACAATTCTAGTCTTCTCTGGGTTAACTTAATCCGTGGCACAATTCGGCCAACCAATAAACCAAGTTGCATTTTCAAAAAAGAAAATCGAAATGGAGATAATTTTCAATTTTCAAATGGTTTTATCATGTTGATTATTAACTTTTAGGCCTATTTTTAAATTTAAAATCTTAGGGCTGAGATTGAAATATAGGAAACAGGTGTATACTGCTGTGAGGATGGCACTTTACGGCCATTGAAATTTCCCTCTGACAAACTCTATTTCCCACAATTCGTATTTCCGTTTTTTCAATATCCAATATACCAAATGTCCGATTTTCCCATTTCATTTGGGGCGTGGCAGCTGATAGTATCTATCTTTGGCCTAGGAATGCATCAAATTGTGGCAGTTATTTGCGCGGGCAACTCGTGCAATGGATCGAGTAACAAACATACAAAGAACAATAGTGTTGCGGCCGCCGGAAAGGAAAGTCCGATATAATCAGTTTGACCTGGCCTGCTGAAGTTTTGCGCGCTTCCCGTCAACGTCGCAAACTGGAACATTGTGTAAATTGTGACAGTCATCAGCCCAATCAGAGCGCGGCATCCACATTTAATTTTATCTGATCAATTTATTCAGCTGTCAATCTTTGTACGCAATGATGTTCTCCTCATAACCAATCACAGTTTTAATCCGTATGCCGGCTCACTTTATAAATTGCACCTGTTCCAACCCGATCAAAATCTTGACCTTAAGTGTTTGATATATCATGTTTGAGACATCATCGTCTAACAGTTCGTTCAGAGATACCACTTGCCCTGGGCAAAACATCTTGGAGATGAACACCTATTTCGAGGTGACTTCTTTCTTTATCACCCATTTCTTGAATTTCTTGCGGCTGAACGCACCAGCTTAAATTCATTGCCTGAAGTGCTCGCGCACTCTACCAACCAAAGAACAGTTTTTTTCTTGTCTTCCAGTATGATGTGAGACGATGTTAGGGACTGGCCAGTTTGTTCAGCCTCGCGCGCTCTGTACGTACGTGTGTAGTACTAGTACTCACACTCCAGAGCTTGCAAAAGCCGTCTGAGATAGCGTTCTACATTTGCACTATAAATCGGAAGAAAAAATGTTGATATTGCACTAAAACGGTCACTACTCTGACAATTTGTAGCTGTGGAAACGCAGCTATTGTTGGCGCATGGCGGGGTAGCGTGCGCCGCTATGCGGGTCATCAAAAGGCGGGGTCGACCTTTTGATGACCTGCATAGCCATGCACCCTACCCCGTCAACAGATAGCTGCACAGCTAGACAATTTGATGTCCCAGTGAAGAATGTAAGATGTCATAAGATTATCAAGAAAATACCGCATAGGATGCACTATGACATCGGCGTCGTGCATCACCCTCCGCTTGGCGTCGAGCGATACGCTGCGCCATTGTCCTCGTGCATCCTTTGCGCTATTTTCGTAAACCTCATATTAGGAAAGTTACGCGCCCGACGGGCGCGCCGAAAAATGAAACTGAATGATGAAATTCATGGCTAGCACGATGCATTTTAGGCAAGTATGAGCCCGTGTCGAAATTTAAAAACACACTGACCCCCTAATTGAGCGTTTCAAAATAGGTGACCCCATCACCAAAGTGAAAAACAGGGTGACCCCATGAATCCACCGGCCTCCGAGGCCGAAGAAACTGACCAGTCCCTCATTCCCGCTAATTTTTAAAAGTATCTTGTGCTAAGTATCGTAACCAAGCCCCGCCCCAGTACATTTGTTCACACTGAGATAAATGTTACACCTTAATTCGATACAATTATTTCCGCCATAGTATGTAAAGATACTGGGCCACGCCCTTAATGAAATGGGAAAATCGGACATTTGGTATATTGGAAATTGAAAAAAACGGAAATACGAATTGTTGGAAATAGAGTTTGTCAGAGGGAAATTTCAATGGCCGTAAAGTGCCATCCTCACAGCAGTATACACCTGTTTCCTATATTTCAATCTCAGCCCAAAGATTTTAAATTTAGAAATAGGCCTAAAAGTAAATAATCAACATGATAAAACCATTTGAAAATTGAAAATTATCTCCATTTTGATTTTCTTTTTTGAAAATGCAACTTGGTTTATTGGTTGGCCGAATTGTGCCACGGATTTAACTTGCATGAGACAAAACCAATGCAAGGTATGAATGAGATTTTGAAGATATCAAACAGAATTAACAAAGATGAAAATATCACCAGCATAGATGTTTATGTGATAAAACATCCGGATGAAATCAGTAACAGCAAATTGGAATTACATAAGATTAGTATTGTTATTTCCTGCATTACATACATTAACTTTGTATATCATCTTCATCATTTTGAAAACATTTGGCTTGCAAACAAGTTTTATATACGTGCAAGATGCGTATTAATGTTTGCAAAAACAAATTAAAATTAAGATAGAGATCAATTTGCCAAAAAAGAAGATGTTATAAAGAAACGCAGACGCTGCAAACGTCTGAATAAGGGTTACTGACGCCGAATACCACACTAATGGAGGACATTCCTCGCAGATATTAATATATTTCAAACACAATATGATCGAAAAGGAAAGCAAAAACAAGCAAGAACGTCTCTCACCTCTCCAAATAAACTCTTATAAATCTAAATAAAACGAAGAAAGATTACTTTTTTTTTTCATTTTGCTTTCACGTTAGCGACGACGGCTAAATAGTTCAGTGGTATAGTTAGCTGCAAAGTCCTTAATTGTTAGATGTTTAGCCGCATCTCCCAACCTTCTCTCACGAACTCTCATCGACCAAGTACTCTGGTGGTGCCCAATAAATACGTCGGCATCTGCGACAAGAAAAATTATAAAAAATCAACTCATTATTGTTTCTCTATGAAAGAAAATCATTAACAAGGGATATTCAAGTGCAAGGAAGAACAGCATTTGCAGAGCGTCATAAGTAAAAAAGAAATATTCTATTAAGGACTTGGGACGTCTAGTCAATAACTCGGTTTCCGTTTTTCTAAGTGGTTTGTCTTAACTTGCTTTTCCTGGTGAGAATATTCATAGGTACTGTTAAAAAAATGACATTTTAATGATTTTTATTCAGTATAAAAAGTTATATTTTATGTATTGTGAACTCTGTTGTTATTAAGTCCTTCGTAAGACTAGAAGTTGGTGAGAAAAAATCAAATTAATGTGAGAGTATTTCATTGAAGGCAACACGTTCTTGAAGAAGAATTTTTAAGTGATGTTCGAGGTAACATGTTTGTTGAAAATGTTAAGGTAGAGCTTCACTTTGCCAACATTTTGTTTTTGATATTGTTTTTGTTTTTGTTTTTGTTTTCTCAGGAATTTTTCTCATCTAAGATGACAAGGAACCCCGCTCATATTATATATTTTCAAAAGCGGAGAATCTAAAGTTTGGTATGATTGCAATAGTTTACTCCAAGGATGAAGCGCGTGAATATTTTGTATTCATGATAAAAATAAATTTAAGTCAAAAACGTGATACTATTTTCTGAAATGAAATATTTCACTTGAAACAAGAGTATAGAAAAAAACGACTATTTAATTTTGCACTATCTATCCTTATTCTAAAATGGCATAAGTCGAAAGACTGGCACTCAAAAAGTGACTAACACACAATTAAGAAAATTGAAATGCCTCTTATTCAAAAAATAAGAACTTTGTTGCCACACAAAATCGTCGTTATGTTATATGGCATTTAAAGGACGTAATCTGAAAATTTCAGAAAATGTGACCCAGCCAAAGTGGAGTTAAATTCTTTAGAGTTCTCGATTTTGAGAGAAAAGAGAAGCCAGGAAACATTTCTTTATCAGGCAACTGACGACTGCTTGACAAGCTAAAAGATGAACCCTAGCAACATTATAACCTTGGTTTAACAAATTAATTAAAATTAAAAGAATATTTGCAACAAAAAGTAAAATAAAGTAAAATACGCTGTGTTTGGGCAGCGCCTCCTTAAGTCGTTGCATTTCTGTTGAGGAACACCAATCATCTAAAGCTGAAAAGGATTAAAACACCTACTTTTCACGTAGTATAAGACGATATAAGTGATGATTATCATAGAGTTCAGAAAAATTGAAGTTTTACTCTCTTGTCATCAAATGACACGCAGCACTACCGACCTAATTTCAGACTATTAAAGTCAAACTGGCATTATAACTAATGTTCGCAGTTGAAAGGCATATATTCTCGGTGCTGTCTTCAGACAACGTTGTTTTGCTCGCCTTAATTTTGGAAAAATCGAGAATAAAAGTTTCCTCTACATGGGTAACATGCGGCAAAGTTATCATTCTGAATGTCAAATATCGGTTAATCCTGTAGATTGATAACTAAAATGTGACGTATTGTTTTTAACTAATGGATAGATAATTTTGTGAAGGTATCTAAAATGCGATATTGCATAGAATGGTTATTCATATAATGCATGGTTCTTATAGGTAAGATAAAGAAAGTGGTAAGAATTTGCTTTAAGATTTGGCACATGTAAACTTACTTGCACAGAGGTCTTGTTCAATGAGAGACCATATATAAGGGTCGTTCTTCGCTGTTGCATGTCTTTCATTTGTGATATTTTCAGCAGAAAATGTATTTGCGACCCCTAAGCTTCTAAGTACTTGCAAGAAATTCTACAAAACATAAGGGAACACTTTCCTTGAAAACAATTATTGATAAACGTATAGATATTCGAAGCAATACCTCTGATCCAAGACACGTAGAGTATGCTATATTCTATGATAATAATAGAATATCATATTAATGTCTATTTCGAGAAATTGTTCAAATATTAGATGTGACGCTAAACAACAACCGTCCGCATCACAAAACAAAAACTGAAAACACTTTTAAAACTTTTAAAAATTCACAATGAAAACAGACTGAAAATGTTTTGCTCCAAAAGACACTTTTCCTTACAACATTGATAGATAGAGCTGCTTTACTCAAGGTATTGATTCGTTCGTTCAATCTAAGGATGCGTTCACAAAAAAACAGTTGGGGGTGGCTGGAGCAATTCAGGGGGGATACGAACATTTTGGGGGTAGTAGAGGCGGTTGGGGACTTGAAAGTTTTGCTCCACCTGAAGGGGACTAAATATTTTTGGTTCCCTTTAAATATTCAAAGGTTGATGGGTAATTCAATGAAAATTTAATGACATTTTAATGTCATCCAATTGTTCTAATGTTAGTAATATGACATTAAACTGGTCCAACAATCGTTTCCATTCAAGGTAATATTACCAGGTCCATGGGACAATTGTGATTTACAAATTTAAGTAGGACCATCCTGAACCACTGATAGTTAGTGGTGGTACCAGGTGTCCGGAATGGGTAAGCGTACCATGCTAGCATGCTACACCGATCAGAATTGGTCCCAAAATCGTCTAAATATTGTATGAAAAGATACAGGATATGAATCACTGTAATAAGTCAAAGCCGGGAATGCTGTCGTTAATCATTTGAGTGACCGAGGTGTCATATTTGGCCACAATGTCGTCATATCGACCGTAGAACTTTTTGAAAGTCCTAACGAGTCTTTTTGTTGTGTGTCCTTGTCTCAGTAATTTTGATGCCAATGAACTGTGTCTCAGTTGAAAATCAGTGTAGGAATCACAAGCCCTACAATACCTGAGAAGTTGAGACACGTACACACCATAAGCAGGTGCAGATGGAATATTACTTGACAAGTGGGGATAATTTATGATTTCAAAATCGAAATCATCCCTTTTGTCATACAGCTTAGTGTGTAGCCCATTAGTACCCACTTGTAGGAACAGATCAAGATTTGAAGCAGAGTTCCTACCTCTGTTGTTTCTTTGATATCCAACTCATCAGGGTAAATATGATGTAAGTAATTTGATATGTCTGGATTGTCTAGACTAATCAGATCATCGATATATCTATGCGTGTTGTTAAAACGCCTTGCAAGTTTTTTAGACCCTGATTTGTAGAGAGACTGTAGGAACTCTGCTTCATATGAATACAGAAATAAGTCTGCAAGAAGGGTGCACAATTTGTACCCATTGGTATGCCGATAGATTGTTGAAATAATTGACAATCCTTAGCAATACCCATCAAATACGTGTCTGCAATTTTTTCTCGAGTCTCAATTCAAATTATATGGCGCGACAATTACAATTCCTTGAAAAGCAACTTAGTCTAACACCTTTATAATAGTGCATTTCAAATAAGGGATATAGGGAAAATCCCAGACACGGGTTTGAAGGGTATTGCAAAGGCTTGTCAATGCACAAATTTCAATCGGAAATCGTGCATTGTGTTCGCTAAAGGGAGGAAATACCGATTTGTGGAAGGTTCAGCAAACGCTTGTCACGTGACTATTATGCAAATAATGACTGTGTACCGTACGCGTGCACGGTCGGATTTCCAAATATAAGGGTTTTTATAAAACATATACTTTATTGGGGTTAGGGACTTCTATAACTGAGAAAAAAATAAAAATCTGAAAGTATCCTTAAGCTATCTAGCTATCTTAAGTGTACTTAAGTGCACATGGTGCTACTTTTTAAGAAGGGTGATAGATCTGCCATAGGCTACTACTGGGCAGAGTCGGTGTTATCTGTAAATGCCGGTGTTATCTGTAAATATTAAATGCCTTAAAACTGTCTCTATTATAAAGTAGAAAAATATATCTAATAATAATTTATTTCATTAATTTTAATCGGATTATTTAAAGGGTTTAAAACGTGTCCATTAACATTACAGATCAAATCAAACAGTAATTTACCACGGTAACAAGACAGGGATGATCTAAATTGATTTGCAGAATGCTGTCGACATGGTTGAATATGACATCTTGTTACCTACATTGAAAGCAATTGATTTTAACGACAAGAGTGTTGATTTGTTCAGATCATATTTGACCGACAGGGAAACAACAGGTCGCTACCGTGAATATACTTCAATAGAGAAATAACTGGCGACGCGCTGACCATTACAGCCAAAAATTAACGGGCGAGGCTTGTCGAGCCCGTTAATTTTGGCTTTCCTCGAGCCCACGCCTATAAATAAACGTTAGTGGCCAGGGCGGGGTCTGTTAGTCAAAATCTGCGAAAATTTTCCAAGCGAACGACAACTGGGCCAAAGAACTGAGCAATGCGCTGTAAATATTTGGCAAATCCGGAGATGTTTATTTTCAGAAAAAGTATCTCAACTTAGCTCACAAGTGCTTCATTTTAATTTTTGATTGATCATGATTTCAGCTATAAAATTACGATACTTTGAGTTGTTAATCTATTTATTCATATTCACGGGTATGTAAACAAACCATTACTCTGTATTTGTGGTCAGTCACGTGGTTCAGCCTAGCCAATCAAAATGCGATGAAAAGGGCATGGTAACATAATTGTAAATCGAATCATTCGGGGTATTCTACACGGATCTTTCATCGTGTACTCATCATTCTTCTTGACTTGTCTCTGGAAACAATGTAAGATAAATTCAGGATAACTTTATCCTTGATTTAAAAAGTTTAAACGAATGGCAGAATTAAGGCCAACATTGAGCTTTGCAGCTAGGTAATATCGAGTCGATTCTTTTTTGTGATCAAGCCGTTAATTAAGAAGCTGTACCGAATCAGGTATCACATGTTATAATACAAAAATTTTCCCAAAGATGTTGTCAGCCATTGAGGTTTTTTTTGACCAAAGAATGAAACTTGGCAATATAACCAGAGGTGTTATCGAGAAAAACAAATTCTTGGTTCAAATTACTATATCGTAAACTTTATTTACTTGATTTTGATAGCAGGAAACTTGAAACCTACGCTTTAATTAATTGCATTTACGACGATGAATGCATGTTTTCGTATTTGGGGCTTAATGCAACAACTAAACGTCGCATAGAAAACAACACAAAACAAAATTAAGATAACGATATTTGTTTGGATATGCATCCTCAAACACACATTAATGTCACTCATTTTCAGTAATTAGACTGGCTTTCAATTGAATAAAGGATTGCATGTTTAACAATACATGGCCAAGGACCCTCTTTTTTGTCTGCAACTATAATCACGAAAAAAATGTATTAACAGAAATAATAAGATATTATTCCCAACATTTTTCTGCGTTCAGCTGGGGGAAATACGAGTGACTTAATGACCGGGTCACCACGAGTGGAAGACGAGTGTTGACACCGTCATTACGTCACGAGTACTTCCCCAAGCTGAACGAAGGAAAATATTAGGGAATAATATACTTATCACATACACAGACCAAGTTTTTATTTTTTACGAAAAATAATATCTTAGCAACTTATTTTCGTATATTCAGATTGGAACTATTTTTCGATATATCAATCCCGCTGAACGTCAGTTGTCAATCATTCGCTGTTGTTTGATCACGTGATTGGATGTTTGGTCTAGCGTGTCTGCTATTGATGAACTGTCTTGAGATGTCGACAAGACAAGTTTATAGGCTTTTTGCTTCGTGATTAAGCAGTGTTTTGCCTAGTTTAGACAATCATCTTAGACTAGTTTGATCTGTTTTCGAAGGAGATGACCCTATATCGACTATGAAGGAAAGGGCCAGGTACTTGCACATATGGAGTCTTTTTCTGGTACCTCAGTGGTGTACACAAGTACAAGACAGGTTGACATGATGGAACCTGATGATGGACATCCTGACATTTGCTTTTTGACACTTGAATATCGGCGAATTCTAGAGACAGGTAGTCATTTGCATTGATTTCTGTGTAGACATATTTGTCATGTTATTAACCTTGCATATCCATTCCAGAAATTATCACAACACGCGTTAGTATACCTTTCAAAGAACGTTTAACTTTAATTACAATGAACGCTTGACCTCCCTAGCAAGAGAGTCGTCTGTGTTTAAAACTATGCAACTTGAAAAAGCAAATAATGTATAATAAATTTACTATTGAAATGTGAAAATCGGAACTTGGATATTTCTTAACAATAACAACAACACAATGTTCAAATTTGCTCTTGTGAACTGTCTGATTAATCATAAATTATCGCTCTCCTGTAACGCTTACGAACCGGGCTTTCGAATGAGCGGGAACCCGGTGACTGGTGATCAGTGTTGTTTGTCGATGTTATTTTGAACGTAAACGTTCCGCCATAAATAAATGCTCTGTTGAGAAATCCTGATGTGGTATCCTGCTGATGACTACTGCTGATAACAAACGGTGGGGGCTGTAGGTATTTGTGAGACGATGCCGTGGTAACGAAGTTCGCGACCGGTCTTGCCATCGATAAGGCTTTGCTTTGCCGCGGCTCTGGATTACTCAATATGTCGGACATTTCGCATTGTTGGTCGAACGATTCCACTCCGTATGTGTTCACGCTTTGTACACAAGAATGTCCGGACAACTCCTGGACTTGAGTTGGAGGTACGCCAGCATGTAAAAGTCGTGAAACACAAGCCTTCCGTACACTATGGTTTGTTTTTTCCCAGGAATTCAAGCTTCCTCCACAATTGACTGAACGATGGTGGCTTATTTATTTTCACCCATGGCTTGGCGTTTGAACCACACCTCGGCGTCGGGTTTGTAGATTATCGCGAGGTAAAACAGGTGGTCATCGGAGGTGAAATCTTTGGGGCGGCGTCGAACGTACTCCTTGAATGTTTCGACGGAACACGTTTCTGGATTGTCCGGCGTAGCCGCGACATCTTTAGGATTAAATAGACGCGGCGATGTACCGACTTACCCCTATCTTGTTTTCGTAGCTCTTTCATAAAGTACGCGAGGTTTGTTGCCGTGTGCTTGGTTTTTATGTCGCCCCATATCAGTGAACGGTTTTCTTGGCCGCCACGGAAACCGAACTATTTGGTGTTGTTCAACCAAACAGCATACAGAAGTGCTTTGGGGGAATGTACTACAATAATATTCTTCTCTCGAATGATCTTTTCTTCGTCTTCCGTCAATGCTTCGGTAGCATGTTTCTTTCCCTTGTTTTTTCAGTTCCTAACGCTTTGCTGCGAAACGTTAAGAGAGCGCTTGAATTCGTTATGTTTCGAAATGGAAAGTCCGTAGTTCTTTTCTTGGAGATAACGGTCGATGCCTTTCTGATAATTAGTTAATAAATGTATCTGGCTCATATTCACAACCTTTTGACTTGTGCTGAGAAAAAAAGTGGATAAGTAGTCATCCAGAACATTCGGCGGCATATCTTAGATTGGCCTGCTCTCCAGAGGGTCTACAAACCAAACGTACTCGGTAAACTTGGCGACGGCCGTGTTTGTGTTTTTTTACAGAAGACTAATAAATTCATCCTCTTAGGAGTGAGTGAAAGTAGCGTATCGATTTCTATGCTGGGTTTGATCGGACTTTGGCGCCTCCTTGAAAATTTCGTCGTTTGTGAGTTCATCGGCGAGAGCGAAGAGCTGGGCTATGTTGAAGTCTTCGTCCATGATCTCGAACTGATTAACTTTCAACCGATATAGACACATTTTCTATCAAAAACCTATGAAATATCGTCGTAATTGCACACTGTTTTAAACATACATAAACGTGGCAAGTCTGAGTAGTAACTGCTCAAAATTTTTGAACATAGTTGTCTAACTTTTTACACAGGCCAATTTTCGTTCTACCCACAGACTACGGAATGCTTGCCATTGGCGCCGCGGTCTGGCGCGCATTCCACCATACAGCAAGCGGCCCCAACACAGTGTTACTGGGATATTTGGTACCGTCTATTCGCCAAATATTGATCGTTCAGGATGCTTGCGTTCGTATTTTAACATGTGTTTTTATTAGAATATGCTATTCAATACCTCATTTCCCTGGTCTTCAAATCCCACCCTCTTTCCGTATTCGGACGTACGATTGTATGCACAGGCCGGCGGGTAATGGCTGCCATACAATGTTTACATTTGAGGCACATTGAAGGTCAACGTTAAAAAAGTTCCGACGCACCAGAATTGATGACATTGACGCGGGTTGTCGTGACGAAGAACGACCAGAGATAAATCCCGTATTTTTTGTCAAGAGATGACAAACTTGGCTTGTGTATGTGATAATGCTCAATATAAATAATTTGACTGTGACGCAGACATTGAACGCGGACACATATCTCGGAGAGAAACAGTTGAATGCGAACACATATGTCGGAGAGAAACAATTGAATGCGACGCAAACATTGAATGCGAACACATATGTCGGAGAGAAACAATTGAATGCGACGCAAACATTGAATGCTGACACATAAGTCGGGGAGAAATTACTAAATACGAAGAACTCGCACTTTTGGGCCACTGTCGAACGTTTTTACCGAGAGGCGTACTGACTAATTTGTCTATATATCATAAACGGTAGATACGCTCATAATGTCTGCTTAGTGAAATTCTAATTCACATTATTTGCCTATTGTTAGAATGTTAGCTAATCCATATGCCAGGAGTTGTCGATTGCTTTTGTCCAGCCATATACACTAAGTTTCAGCAGTGGAAGGTTCATTAGTAACAAAATCGGAACTAATTTGGGATAATTAGTAATTAGATCTTGATATTTTTCAAATTTCTCAAAAGTGTTAGGTGCCCTATAGCTGAATGTTACAATGTTACAAATTACTCGTAAAAGTGTATAAATTAAAAAGAAAAGCAGATGAGCTTACATTTGTAGATTAAAACTACATTATTATACACCTGCGTCTGTAATCTATCGAGTTTCGTCGTACAGTAAGTTTCGGTATCAGGAGACGCGGGGTCCAATAACTTTGACGCAGAGTACAATATCTTTAGGTGTTATTGGACGCTATTTGACCTTTGACCTCAACACACCTTTACGTCAACAAGGGGGAAAAGAAGAGCATATTTTACATATTTTACAAGAATATATACTTCTTAGCATTCAGTACTTCACAAATTAAATCATGGCAAGTCCAAAACCTGTGAATTCGATTGAAATTACAATGCTGACGTACAATTTCATTGCGCTTAGCGGACGCGCTCAACGCGTTCCCATACTGCTCGCGATCGCTCAGTAGAGTGCGCGACGGGCATCCAAAAGACGCCTCAATTTAGAATTTTTTCTTGTAAAGTTTGACTAAACAGGCGTATAATTAATAATATAAGTTATTCCCAAAATACTCGGATTTATGTCGAGTACATCGTACGCTTCGATATTGTTCTCTGTGACGCTACGTATCTCGGATAATACCTCCGTTGCTCGATGTACTCGGACGTAAATCCCGGTATTTTGTGAATAACCTTATATAATTTCACTATCTAAATGTCCCGAATTAGTTACAATCGCGGTTAGTACACTTTTATTCAATACTGCACACTTTTCTTAAAATTGAATAGTGTAATCTCCAACCGATTGTCTGCCCCACTCAGAATATCCCACATCAATACCCGGTATTGACACTGCATAAAACCCCTATAATACTTACTGTATTAACATGGATTATTGCCCTTATTTTAGCTGAAGAGTGCATATACAGATGAATACAGTCAAAAATCCATTTTTTTTGTATTCAGCAACTCTGTATTCATGTGGATTCATGTGAATTTACGGATATTTAAGCAATAATGCACCCCCTCCCGGCCCATAATGGACGAAAGCAAACTTTGCACGACATAATGTACGAGGCGAAGCCGAGTACATTATGGAGTGCAAAGTTTGCTTGAGTCCATTATGGGCCGGGAGGGGGTACATTATTGCTATTATTTTATAGTTTTGGCAATGCCAGTGAATTTGTAGTTGTAGAAAACGAATAAAAAAGGAAATTTAAACTGAGTTTGAAGCCAGTGAGCGTCGTACAGCATGATCGGCCCTGACTCTGTACATATTACATGCACTCCACACTGCACAGTGCACTGCACTGAACACGCGTTCAGCACAAAAAATGACTAGCACTTTCACGGTTCATTTTGAATTGAAAAACGATGTATTTTCGAAGGAAATGAAACGTAACTGCATCCCTACCGTCTATATCGAACTTGAAACATCACCTTTAAATATCATGCCATTCAAAAAGCCGACACGGTGAAATGCCAGAGATAAAGAAAACGGAATGTTCATCAGCAGGATCAGCGAGCTGCATGCCATGGTATCAGCTGATCAATAATACGATCATTATTATGTCGCTAGTAGTACAGCATTCATTGCAAACGATATCAACAGAGTTCAACATTGTTATTCAAGTGTTTATATTTCAATAATAATTGTGTCTATAAATTTAATTTTCGATGACTTCCTGAGAAGAGCTATTTTCTTTCGGCGAACAACAGAACTTGACGTAAACGGGTGCTTGAAAGGTACAGTTGACAAACATACTGGAGGGTTTCGGTACCGTCGCGATATCGAGAACAAGGCAAGGTAAAATCACAGACATTGAGAAACAAACGATGAATGAAAGTTGTCTCCGATTACAGTCAGTGCATCAGAATTAGGTGGCCGAGATGTTAGATCAGTCAACGGTCGTCATGATTGTTGGTAGTAGCTGACCTTGGACCGAGACTTTGAATGGCTCTGTTTTATATCCGTAGACACTTCCGGTCAAGGTTGATGACAGCAAGCTGCCGTTGTTGGCTGGTTCGAGTGGCCCTTTCATGCCTGCATCGTTTACAATGCCACTGACATACATAATATGCCATGTGTCAAACCCAGTATCGTCTAGGAGTTTGCAAACGTACTGAGTTCTGTTTCACCTATACGGCAACGAAGCGAACTATGTTGTCAACAAACGTGGTAGTACAACCAGCTTATCGGACGGGGACTGCATGCTGAGCGCCAGCCTGACAGACGACAAATGCGTGCGTGAGGACTCAAAAAATGTGATAAATCGTTCAGTAAAACATTATTATCAATATTGTGCACCATTATCAAGATTTATGGTTTTGTGTATTACATGGTTTATCCGATACTTTCCCTCCTTTTAAATGCGCAGTCCTTTTTTCGTTTTCCAAAACAAAACTTGCTCGCTGTGGGGCCGCAATGCTGAATAATGGAATACATTATCAGTAATAATGTATGGGTATGACGTCACAAAATTCACTGGTATTGACAAAGCTATAATATAATACACTATAATACAGGCAACTCATTAATGTGAATTTATCTGAATTATTGGGTTTTCATGCAGTGTGCGATGTTGTATTTTAGACCTCTGAGAAACATCGAACAATGACATTTCAAATAATCCTAACAATAGTGTACATATATCAACATTAAGGGATACAAAGTAACGAGTCACTAGAATAGTATTCCAAGAACTTACCGTTGAGATAGGTGGAGTAGCAACGTACACTTGTGTTAAATTGTTGGTTTTCATGAAATTCTGAATAGATTTAGCAATGTTGCGCGTGAGATTCATCATTAGTGCAATGTCGCGCCTGTAGTATTCACATCGTTCATTATTACCACTGTCGACATCTTCACATAAGGGATGACCATTAGACCTTGGGAGGGGGGGGTGGTCACAATGAAATTGTGAAAAATTTTTTTTACTATTGTAAATTTCTGAAATTTTTTTTTCCAATTGAGATTAGCTGTGCAAATTTTTTTTTCAGAGTAATTTCAGATTTATAATTTTTTTTAGTTCGTCGCTGTCTGAAGATAAAGAGGGCAAAGATGTGGTGCCAAGCACCACAAGCGGCCACGCAAGCGGTCACTGGGGGGGGGGGGAGGTCAGGAGAGGGGTGTCCCCCTGCTGCTGTTGGAGCTTTTGAAAAATAGAGATTAAAATGGTGTTATTTGGTGGCACTTGGGGAGTATTTTTGCGGGGGGAGGTCAGGAGGGGGTGTCCCCCTCCTGCCGTTGGAGCTTTTGAAAAATAGAGATTAAAATGGTGTTATTTGGTGGCACTTTGGGAGTATTTTTGCGGGGGGTGGTCAGGAGGGGGTGTCCCCCTCCTGCCGTTGGAGCTTTTGAAAAATAGAGATTAAAATGGCGTTATTCAGTGGCACTTGGGGAGTATTTTTGGGGGGGAGGTCAGGAGGGGGGTCCCCCCTCCTGCTGTTGGAGCTTTTGAAAAATAGAGATAAAAATGGTGTTATTTGGTGGCACTTGGGAGCATTTTTTTCGGATTACACATCTTCCTCTGAAACATGGTCTTCTTGCTCCTCAGTAGCTTCCTATAGTTTTGAAAATTGACTATTTTGGTTTCCTGGCTTCCCTTTCTACTGCGTGGATAAATGGCTACATTCACCCCACCAAACATCATGCATATCTCATGATTTACAATTGATTTTAACAAGCTGAGAAGCTAAAATAAGCTAAATAATATAGTTAAATTTGCATATTTGTGTTTTTAGAGCAATTGTTGCCCTTTTTTGATCAAAACATCTATTTCTCTGTAGCAGCATGTCCAAATTGATTGGATGTGTATAGATGTGTTGAAATTTCAATATTTGTCTTTTAGGGCAATTTATGCCATTCATGGTCAAAACATCTGTATTCTCTGAAAGGGCTTGTCCAATTTCTTTGAAATTTGCTACACAAAAACGATTATTCATGCAGATTTATTCAGTATTTGCTATCGAGAAACTTTCAAAGTTCAACCCCTTTTGTCTGTTTTTGTGTTTGGATTTGTTGGATAGATGGCATTCTACGTAGTGTATTGTTGAATGTTAAAACATGTGTTGCTGTTGTTTTTGAGGCTGTTTTTTGAGAAAAAAGAATTAAATACCTTTTTAAAGCAAAATAATACATAATGACTTGGTATGTTGTTTTATCATTATTGACGTGTTTCTACTTGTTCACCCATTCTTGCATTCATCATTGCAATAAAATGCTGTGAAAAAAATGAAACTGATGTGGCCTGCATCTGTTTACCTTGATCTTAAAAGGCAAATACAACTTTCTGTCTTGACAACCATACCATAGTTTCAATGTTTTACCTAGTGTACCTGCTTGGTTTGTACGCAGGAAACAAGTAGAAAACAGGCTCTATAATTTCATAATTTCAAGTGATCAGAATACAAAAGTCCTGAAAAGATAAGATAATCACAACTTCCAGTATAAGGGATACAGTCACTCTAAATGTATAAATTAAAATTAAAAATGTGCCGGGAGGATGTACTAAAAATACAGAAAGTTGCTTTCTGTCGGTAAAATCTAAAAAAAATTCAAAATTTTAAAGACTTTTGCAGATTTTTTTTTTACGCCTTTGTCTTCTTATTTATTTTTTTTTATTTTGCAAACTAGTTTGAAGATTTTTTTTTCCTAACTTTCTGCTCTGAAATTTTTTTTTTCTGTTTTTGACCACCCCCTCCCAAGATCTAATGGTCGTCCCTAATGTTTTTTATCTGCAAAAATGCTTTTTCAATCAAATCGACAACTCTT
The DNA here is from genome assembly GCF_041260155.1 of Ptychodera flava. Taxonomy (NCBI): domain Eukaryota; kingdom Metazoa; phylum Hemichordata; class Enteropneusta; family Ptychoderidae; genus Ptychodera; species Ptychodera flava. The sequence continues at coordinate 25,869,126 of NC_091944.1, read as the reverse complement.
TTGCAGCGAATACACAAATGTGGTCCCAATTTAATCCGTGGCACAATTCGGCCAACCCATAAACCAATTTGCATTTTCAAAAAAGAAATAGAAATGGAGCTAATTTTCAATTTTCAAATGGTTTTATCATCTTGATTATTAACTTTTAGGCCTATTTCTAAATTTAAAATCTTTGGGCTGAGATTGAAATATAGGAAACAGGTTATACTGCTGTGAGGATGGCACTTTACGGCCATTCAAATTTCCCTCTAACAAACTCTATTTCCCACAATTCGTATTTCCGTTTTTTCAATTTCCAATATACCAAATGTCCGATTTTCCCATTTCATTTGGGGCGTGGCCCAGTATCTTTTCATACTATGGCGGAAATAATTGTATCGAATTGGAATTAAGGTGTAACATTTATCTCAGTGTGACCAAATGTACTGGGGCGGGGCTTACGATAATTAGAACAAGATACTTTTAAAAATTAGCGGGAATGAGGGACTGGTCAGTTTCTTCGGCCTTGCAGGCCGGTGGATTCATGGGGGTCATCCTGTTTTTCACTTTGGTGATGGTGTCACCTATTTTTTAGTGCCCAATTAGAGGGTCAGTGTGTTTTTAAATTTCGACACGGGCTCATACTTGCCTAAAATGCATCGTACTAGCCATGAATTTCATCATTCAGTTTCATTTTTCGGCGCGCCCTTTGGGCGCGTAACTTTACTAGTATGAGGTTATCATATCACGAAAATACCGCAAAGGATGCACGAGGACAGTACATTGGCGTAGCGTATCGCTCGACGCGAAGCGGAGGGTGATGCACGGCGCCGATGTCATAGTGCATCCTTTGCGGTATTTTCGTGATAATCTTATTATTATACATCTTACATTCTTCACTGGGACATCAAATTGTCTAGCTGTGCAGCTATCTGTTGGCGAGATAGGGTGCGTGGCTATGCAGGTCATCAAAAGGTCAACCCCGCCTTTTGATGACCCGCATAGCGGCGCACGCTACCATGCCAACAATAACTGCTTTTCCACAGCTACAAATTGTCAGAGTAGTGACCATTTTAGTGCAATATCAACATTTTTTCTTCCGATTTATAGTGCAAATGTAGAACGCTATCTCAGACGGCTTCTGCAAGCTCTGGAGTGTGTGTACTACTCACGTACGTACAGAGCGCGCGAGGCTGAACAAATTGGCCAGTCCCTAACATCGTCATGTACTGGAAGACAAGAAAAAACCTGTTCTTTGGATGGTAGACTGCGCATGCACTTCAGCCGCAAGAAATTCAAGAAATGGGTGAAAAAGGAAGAAGTCACCGCGAAATAGGTGTTCATCTCCAAAATGTTTTGCCAAGGGCAAGTGGTATCTCTGAACGAACTGTTAGACGATGATGTCTCAAACATGATATCAAACGCCTTTAAGGTCAAGATTTTGATAGGGTTGGAACAGGTGCAATTTATAAAGTGAGCCGGCATACGAATTAAAACTATGATTGGTCACTTAGATCATTATGAGGAGAACATCATTGCGTACAAAGATTGACAGCTGAATAAATTAATCAGATAAAATTAAATGTGGATGCCGTGGGCTGATGACTGTCACAATTTACACAATGTTCCAGTTTGCGACGTTGACGGGAAGCGCGCAAAACTTCAGCAGGTCAGGTCAAACTGATAATATCGGACTTTCCTTTCCGGCGGCCGCAACACTATTGTTCTTTTTATGTTCATTACTCTATCCGTTGAACGACTTGCCCGCGCAAACAACTGTCACAATTTGATGCATTCCTAGGCCAAAGATAGATACTATCAGCTGCCACGCCCCAAATGAAATGGGGAAATCGGACATTTGGTATATTGGAAATTGAAAAAAACGGAAATACGAATTGTGGGAAATAGAGTTTGTCAGAGGGAAATTTGAATGGCCGTAAAGTGCCATCCTCACAGCAGTATACACCTGTTTCCTATATTTCAATCTCAGCCCAAAGAGTTTAATTTAGAAATAGGTCTAAAAGTTAATAATCAAGATGATAAAACCATTTAAAAAATTGAAAATTAGCTCCATTTCTATTTTCTTTTTTGAAAATGCCAGTTGGTTTATTGGTTGGCCGAATTGTGCCACGGATTCAATTTCTATAGGAAGCTATAGCATAGCGACTAAATCATTGTAATTCCAGCTTTTATCTATTTTAAAAATGACATAATGACATACTTCTCCTGAAGAATATACCGGAAGTGTTGGCAATCGTCTCTGTGCAAGAAATAACATGACTGTTTACGCCATGTTAAAAGTATAGAAATTTGCTGACTGTTTCCTAATATAAGTACATACAGTTAATCGAAATATACAATTTAAGTTGAGTTTATATTCTAAACTTGCTTTAGTTTGCCCATACCAATGTGAGACAATCGACACTTGTATCGTAAATTAGTTATAATTTCAATCATACACACCAATATAAGGAGACCCAGTTTCGCAGAAAAGAAGCAATATTAAAACTCTCGCAAAGCCGTTCGTCTTATGTGCAAGCAATTGTTGAGTTTTATGTTATTTTCTAACAATTACTAGCTCATCAGTTCAAGACACACACGTACTACGTGTAGTTCATTCAAGTTTGCCCGTATAGGTGTAAACATTTTCTTCAGAATTGAGGAAAGATGGATATCGACATATTTACATTTCATTCGGTTTGTTCCTCCAATGAATCGCAAGGTATGGCCATCCCTTCAATACATTTTTACGAATGCTCTCTGCTAAATGCTGTATACCTAGTGACGGTACCAGATGCTTGATGACTTTTTCTTGAGTAGCATGCGTGAAAAGACCTCCAGTGTGTAGGGCCCAAACTCCAACACAGTTCATTGAAGACGCTGCTTCAAGTCGTTCTATGAATTGATCGTCTGTTGCCGGTAACTGTTCGTACTCTGGTAGTGCTATACCGAAAGCAGAACGATAAAGTTTTGCAGATTCTGAATACGCATGTGTAACAAGCTTTTCTTCTCGACGGATGGCTATGACAGTTTCGACTGTTTTGTTGCAAAATTCGTTAAACTCTTCCAGAGAGACAATATTCACAATTTCCTTCAACCGGTTGATATCATATGTCTCTCCTAGTGTCCTTGTGTCTGTCACTTGTTCGTGTGCAGCGAACATAAAATGTTCATAAAACACGACTGAGTTCACCAAAGAACGATTTTGCGTGATAGCGTATTGCACAGCAGATTTAAAATGGCCATATTGACAGTTTGGGCCACCGCGTCCTATGGCACTGATGTATAGCAGTAGGCGTGTAGATGAATTTGTATTGACCTACGGACGTAATGAGATGTATTGAAAGTAGCCTGTTAAATTTAACCATTAAAGCAACAGGTCAAACTCTTCTGTATCAGACAAGTATAAAAGCCTATCTTAGTGTTAATGACGCTAATACAAGTACAGTATGTATGACGATGAGACGCCACGATGTGACATTGTTTTTTATCTGTGTTACTTGTTGCGAGGTAGTAATACATGCTGACTATTGACCAGACTAGTTAAAGGAGAGGACTCTTTAAAAGGCTGGTGAATTGCAGACTCGTTTTCACAAAAGGTGCATTTTAAATGTGGTTGTTCCTTCGTGATGCCGTATTAGCGCCCTACCTTAATTGAGAGGAAGAGTTCCACGAGGTATATATAAATAGCGAATACACATCAATAGAAGCTTCAATTACCTTAGATTGCAGAACGCCCAAACTTAATTTTGAAGTCCTAAAAACAACGCTAATGCACTAGAAAGATGCAATAAGACTAAACGACACAATTACTGATATAACTCTGTTTACACTTACAGATTTAAAAGGTGTCTGCTGCCAGTTAAGTGACGTCGAAGAGGTTACATTACTTATTGTGTCTTTCATACCAGATGGGATTTTGTTTTCGGTTTTCTTCAGGATCTTCAGTACACTATTTGGTCGTGGTACGTTGAATCTTCCAAAATGATCATCATCAATATTTAGCCAGAACAGTGTAAAAAAGAAAAGTACAATCGACACTGAAAGAATTGCAACGAAGCCTCTTAGCAGCATGGTCAGAGTGATTTTCAAACAAGAGGAGTTGCTGTCGAACACAATCATTCTTTAGGTGAGACATCTGCAATACTCAATCCAAACGCTACCCCCTAACCTTTGCAATGATAGCCTATTAAATCATGATATTAATATGACAAATGGCTTTAGGCAACCTGTTCCGTATTAATGAACACAGGCTACTAAACCACCGTATAAATCTGACAAATGTTTGGCAACCTGTTTCGTATTAGCGTCTCTTGATGATTTTTCTACGCGTAACATCATCATCTTTATTTATCAAACGGCCACCAGCAGAGAGTGCTGGAAGCTTACAGAGAAGAAATAAGACTCCACGTATATATATATATATATATATATATATATATATATATATATATATATATATATATATATATATATATATATATATATATATATATATATATATATATATATATATATAAACTGTCTGTCTATCTGTCTAGTACTGTCTGTCTACGTCTGTCTTTCTCCCTCTCTCTCCCTCACTCTCTTTATCTCGTTTTTGTCCTCGATATCAGTATTAGTACATTTGTCTTCTTGCTTGTAAAAAAGTATTATCCCAGTATTGATAGTGATCTGTCATAATGATTTCTCTAATACGAAACAGCTTGAAAGTATTTGCTAGATAACTATATTTTATGACTTAATATCGGAAAATTAATTGGATTTAAAGGGATTAATATGGACATACTGATATTTGACAAATACCTTTCAGGTTTAAGTAAAAATTAAGGAAATAGACATGAACAAATGCCGCACTATCGTGATTAAGAATTCTAGACAGGCTCTCAATTAGTATGTCTGTAAAGCGTGCATAATGCAATTTAGTGACAAATAAAAAAACCCCGAACGATGGAAATCTTTAGAACGACAGGGAAGAGCACAAATTTCTGACATCTCCAAAACAGGTTAAAAGAATAAATTGTTCTTCACAAAGAGTAAGGTATCTATGTCCAAGGCAGACTAGAGGAAAGAATATTCTTTTGCAAATATCAGGAAGACGAAAAAGTTACTGTAGACAATGCAAAAATACTTTCTGTTATTGTGACCCAAACTAGCAAATTCAACTTTCGACAATAAACTGCCTTTAATTTTGAACAGCTTTATTTTTTATAGTATCTTGATAAGGAGGAACATTGAAGCATTTTTTTATTCCAGAAAGACGAGGAGGAAGATGCCCCACTACCAATGCGGACATTTTGACGTTGCCGGCTCATATTCATTTTCGCCGTATGTACAGGGCCGTGGGTGTACAAACTAGGATTACTGATGACGTAAATTATTAGCATACACTGGGCGGTTTTTTTAATTCTCGTGAAACTATGGTTTATCAGGGAGGTAAACACTTTGTCTATCTCTTACACCCTAGGGAGGATTTTGAGTATTCAATTATTATCTTTTGTCTTAATATATGATGCATATAGCCAACATGTGATATACCTTCACGAGTAAAATCGCAGTCACCGCTGCACACGATAATTCCGTAGATTCCGGGATTACCATAGCAAATCGCCTCCACCGTTTGCCCAACAGTTAGTGAGAGCGCCGAGTGGAAATATAGCTTTGTTAGTCTAAAGAACTATGAGAGCCATATATACCAAATTTAATTGCTACAATGAATGTATGAATCACAGACAACATTTTCGCAAATCACTTGGCAGCATACACAACGCTGGCAGCAAGTTTTCAGGATATGCAAGGGTCACCCGATGCCGGCCATATAGCAAACAGAAATGACAGTGAGAATCTTGACTACGAGGTGACATCATTGAGGTAAAATGTACGAAAATTTGTTTTCAACTCGCTTTGATGCAATATCCGCGAGTAACCGGATACCTCGCAGTCAAGAATAGATCACACATACACTACACACGTACGTACGTACAGAGCGTGGGCGATGCATGTTCTGGTGCTGGTCCTATGTGAGTCTCTTGAAACCGTTCAACAATGAACGCGAAGATATAGCTGCAGGGGATGGGGCGCCTTGAAAAACGTACGCTTAAGGGCGTTCCGTTCGGCTTTTTTAGCGTACGTAAAATTCTAGTATCACATGCACAAGCAAAGTTTGTCGTCTCCGAACAAAAATACGGGATTTATTCTCTGGTCGTTCGACGTCAAGATAACCCGCATCTATGCCATCAATTTTGGTGCGTCGGACCTTTTTTGCGTCGATCTTCCGTAAATCGTGTGCTCGTCAATGTAAACAAGCAACATGGCGGCCGGTATTTCTCCCACGATCAAAATGTGTTTGAAAAAATATCGTAAACATAAGTCATGATTATTAGAGTCTGACAAAATACATCAACTAGGCAATTTTTGAGTCCTCTGGTTTAGTTTTGTCGCCAATATGCATGGGGGTTCGTATTCGCATAGACCAAGCCGACCCCTGAACGTTCAACGCACTGACACTTTTATCACGGTTTCCACTGCAACAAGGGGGTCAAGTGAGGTGTCCAGGCCTCCAAAAGTCATGCAATGAAATCGATATTTTCACAGAATACGACAAAAATAGTCCGAACAATGTTTTAGAGTGTACCGCCTGTATATTCGGAAGGAAGTTAGTGAATAATTTGTGGAAGCAACGAACTCGAAGCTGTTCGCGTTACCGTGGGTTCCGTAAGCATTGCAAACAGGGTCAGGCGCGACGTTTACAGTGTTCGCGCCGTCGAGATTCAGTCGATTTTTGTTCCCGAAAAATAGCATATCTTCGTCTAAGGTAAATTTCTAGGCCTATGCTATCTTTGAAATAGTGTATAACTTTGCGGAAGGTACGTGTAGACCGAGAGGTCGTCTGGCATTTGCTCCATACACGAACGAACGTGAACGCTGTGTTCCTCGCTCACGCGACGGACGACTGGAAATGATTGACAACTTGCGCACGGCGTATTGATATTATTCCTAAAGTAGTTCAAAAGTTTAAACGCGGAATCGTCATGGAAAACTTCTTTTTCCTTGCGAAAAATAACGAATTCTTGGTTTGTGCATGTGATAACTATATTATTCCCTAATATTTTTCTTCGTTCAGCTCGGAAAAACACTCGTGACGTTGTGACCGTGTCACAGTCTTCGACTTGTGGTGACAGCGTCATTACATCACTCGTATTTTCCTTCGCTGAACGAAGAAAAATATTAGGGAATAATATATAGTTGTTCTCGATGGTAGAGGTATACTAATAAGTAAGTATTATTCCAGCAGATCAAAGTCATGCCAAACATCATGACAAGCATGCATGGCCTGTAAATTTCATCTGGCCGGATAAACAACCTTTTTGGAGCGAATTGTGCACTGGTATTCCATTGTCAAAACTTTTCACACGTATTCACATCTTTATTTGGATTTTCTCCATAAAGCTTAACTTCCTTCCTCCCCGAAGATAATCCCAATTTTACGAAAACCTGCCAATGTGATGTTATTTTTTTATTATTTAGCATGGACCGGCACTTGTTCTCCTGTTTGGTTTGCACTGGAATTAGGACGAGCAACTGACATCTTCTCAAATATGTGCACTACACAGCTCTGCGATTTCTATGTGTCTAACCGACACCCCTTTCATATACAAAAAACATATCCAAAACAGCAGTCAGTGAAGAAGTTGGGCATATTTCCAAACTTCAAGATTGTTACTTATTATTCAAAAAGATATACAAAATTAAAGTTTGTATTGAGACAGATAAAGGGAAGAATATTTCACAATAAGCGTCCTTGCATTGTTTCCTCCAAATGTAAAAGAACGGTACATGGCCGTATTGAAGTACAACAACTCCTTTCAAGGACAAAAAAATGAAAGTGGCAAATGAAAACGAAAATATTTTTATTCAAGTTATCAAGTAAAAGTGAAAATGAGATCACAAAAGATACGATCAGTTTGAAAAAACAGTGTTTAATTTAATTTTCACTAGATTTCATGAACATTTGTAACATCATCATTAAGCACACATACTAACGTTTTGAAAACCACAAATTTTGAGATTTTAATAAATTCGTGATTACTTGACCAAAGTTTTTTTGACAACAAATATTCATTCATTCGTAATGACAAAGACAGACTTTAGATTCTCTCGACCAGATAATTCTCATGATTACCGATTTCAAATTTTAGTATTTACGAGTTTTATTCTATTAATGAGTTTTAAATTCTCATTATTATGAGTGTTTGATTTTGGTAATTACGAGGTTTTGATTCCCGTAATGGCGATATTCTCGTTAATACGATTTTTGGACCGTTAAATTATTGCGAGTTTTTACTTCATAATTAAGAGATTTTGATTCTCAACATTATAAATTATGGTGTTATGTCTCGGGGATATGTTTCAATTTGATTTTGCTGAAAGTTCATCCGCCAAATTTTTATCACTCTTCGGTCAGTCTTAAACATGATGGAAATATAAAATATATTAGAATATCAAAATTTCATCACTACAAATATAATATACGGCCGAAACCCACTGATTAAGCACGAATGTACTCACCCTCTTCCCGGCCCAAAAGGGACAAAAGTACACTTTGCATGATATAATAGAGAGGTTAAGATTGCTTACAAGAACGTAACGTGAACGGATACGTTATCACTTTCTGCGCGCCTTTCCCGTAATCTAACTATGTCACACGTTCACCTGTTGTCTGCCAGTCGTATTTTACGTGAAACAGGTAAGTTTCTCGTAAGTCAATCCCGAGAGCATTTCATTTGTTTAGTTTGTCAGTAATTTAAATATCTATGGTTGTACCTCTTATACTTGAATATATTTTATGTTTTTTGATAATTGACTGATATTGATACATTTTACACACAAAATGTACAATGTTAACACTAGTTGTCGTTGCAAATAAGGGCCGTGTGATGGCTTGTTTTCGGCGCGGTGACCGATCTGAGTGATTTCTACCATGGACGTAACGATGTTACTTACGCCCATGTTTCTGGCACCAGCTTGCATCGCACTGTATATGTTGAGACCAACTTTCCATCTATTATCCTCATCATGTTGGAAACAAACGCATTAGCTTGGTGGGACGACACACAGGGTCGATCACACACATGATGTAGCCCAGGTTGATGTGTTGGAGGCTCTGCCGAAGGTTTGTCAACCACCGGCCCGTCGTTGTGCATTTGGAATATAAGCCTCGCAGATCGTTCCGGGGTGACCACTTACTCTTGCAACGACCACGGTGTCATTTTACACTTTCGTTTTTATTCTTTTTTTTTGGGGGGGGGGCACGTCTATGAATATCAACAGAATATTGTATTGTTTGTAAATGGGTCTCTTGAGTAATCACTTGACATTTTGCAAGTACGGTGATTGCTTGACCACATCACTTGTGGTCTATTGCGCTCTGCGTCTATACGCCCCATAGACGTGTTAGAGAAGCTTCTCAGGTATATGTACACACGTCTATGGGGCGCATAGACGCAGAGTGCAATAGACCACGGATAACTGTGGTTTGACAATCAAGCTGCAGCTGAAAATTGCTACATGTATTTTACCGAAGGAAAATTAGAAAAATTATCCTGCTGAAAGTTACACCTGAAACATTGCATGTTTCTAAAATCATAACCAATGCCACTGTTCCCTGCTTGTTTTGTATGTTTTCAGACTGTAATGGCATGATTATTCATAAATTTGAACTTTAATTGGTTTGATTCCCTATAAATTGTAGATAGATTAGGAACAAAATGACAACACAGAAAAGGAATATCTTGCGCTGGTCTATTCAACAAGATGTTGATTTACTAAGAGCTGTTGTCGCTGGTAGGCCTACAACATCAGCAGAGTGGCAAGCCATAGCCAACACCTTGATGATACATTGGGGCTGGAATGACGACAAACCGACAGTTAGACCGCGATTTGTCAGGGAGCATACTGATATATTGTTGACGAAGTTAAATAGAAAATGATAAGAAGGCAATGAAAAGGTAATTGTGAACAAAATTATATATATATATATATATATATATATATATATATATATATATATATATATATATATATATATATATATATATATATATATATATATATATATATAGATATAGATATAGATATATAGATATATATTTAATATATATAAAGCCAAGTAGCCAATGCATCTCTCTCTCTCTCTCTCTCTCTCTCTCTCTCTCTCTATATATATATATATATATATATATATATATGTATAATATTATATATATATATATATATAGATCGCTTATTTTTAAAACTAGATCAACAAACACCTGCTTTCACTACATGTAGACTGTACTCCCTATTCACCAAACTCACAGTGAATTTTGACTTATGAAATTAATATTTGGTGACTATCGATAATTGACTTTTTCCTAAAGAAATACTCTTAAGGAATTAATTTATCTTTTAAATTGAACATTTTTTGTTGAACGCTTTATTTCTTGATTCATACAATTGACATGTGACAATTTCAAATCAGGTACAGAAGAGCAGTATAATGAGGTGCAGCAACTGTGTCAGGAAGTTCTGACATACGTTGAAAGCCAAGTAGCCAATGCATCTATAGATACTGTGGCGTCCAAGAAGAAGCACGAGATGCGACAACAAGCACTTGCAATCAGAGAAAGTGCAATGAAGAGGATGGCAACTAACGAAAATAATGACCCAGAAGGTAAATTTAAAAATCTAAAGTTTTGCGAAGCTGTCAAAAACTTTTAATATGATACCTTTTGTATGGTTGCATATCAGAAGAAATCATTACAAGTCAACAACATAAATAAATACTGCCTAAAATAAAAATGCAAACTGAATTTTAGTCAAAATCAGCGATGCCACAAACATTGAAACCCTTTGTAAATGTAAAATTTTTAGTCAACACAATGAGGCTATATTAAATCAAAGAAACAGTTCTTTTATGTTAGAAATTATGGCGCGGGAATACAGACGAGTAATGGCAAGATGTATTTCTTATTATCACTTGCTTTATAGAAATGCTGTTTTCAAAAATAGGGTCAAATTTATACATTTTCAATATATTAGCTGATGATTGATGTCTTTCTAATTCCTCATACAGAGAAAAGATACAAGAGCAGCAGAGCATCAACAGCGGATCTGGTGACATATTTGCAGCAAAAGCATGAGGCAGAAATAAAATATAAGCAGGATGCATTGGAGGTGGAGAAGAGGCGGCTCGCATTACAGAAAAAGCAACTTGAAATGCAAATGAAGATGTTAGAACAGCTTGCCAAGAAAAATTGATTAGATTTTATTTGCATTTTGATGAAATATATTAAGTTTGTATTTAATAGTTTACACTGTTTACATTGTTATTGTACCAAGCAGAATTAGTTGGTAAAATGTATAATGCCCTTCGACATGAATCGACCTGTGATCTTTTTATGATTAATTCCTGAGTTTTAGATGTGAGATGATGGAGACAAACATATCACCCTGCATCAACCTACACTGTAAAAATAGCGGACGCCAGACGCGTCTTTACGCGTTCAAAATGTAGATGTCGGTGTTCAAATTTGAACGGCTGTGTTCATATTGTTAACACTAGTGTTCATATTATTGACAATGATGTTCTAACCTGAACACGTAGTGTTAACAACCATCTCCTTCAAGTGTTCAAAAACTCAGCATTACAGAAATTTTACAATACTGTAAAACAATTGACAATCTTTAGTGTTTTTTTACTTTACTATGGCTATATAAAATAAACTATAGCATCGCTGTTAGGCAAAGGTACATGGATTTTGATGTAACGAATTTCCCACCAAGTGAAAAATATCTCCGGTCTAAAATTACTGAAAGCATGTTTTTTCTAAAAAAGAAAGTATACAAAATAATTTTACACATTTATTACGGGTTGAAATTTTGAAATTTGGAAAAGAAAATCAGATAACCACCATGAACGTTTTAATTTTAACATCGGCGTGCAAGAGGCGTTCTACTCCTTAACACTTGGTGTTCAAGTTTGGTGCCTCTTCTTATCCCGTCATGCATCAAAACGGAAGTTGCGACATTTTTTTTGTAAACGCACGCTGAAGTCGTGATCATGCGGAAGAAGACAAGAAAGGGAAAGTTTTCTCTCCAAAATAGTAAAAGGTGTTGAATTTTGAAGCATCTGTATTATTATTCTTTGAAATTATTTGTGTAGTACTTTGGAATAGCTAAAATACGTGAAGAAACCTTTTTTCTTTCAGTGGCTTGTATACTATACACTAGCTATCAATACGCAGCGGTGTTCGGGCCATGGCGTATCGATCGCACTCGGGTCAAGGGTCATCACAGCAAACTGTAGCGATGACCCTTGACCCGAGCGCGATCGATATGCCACACACCGCTGCGTAATGCGCCAGTCAATGTACACCCCACCTCGGGGTTTAGTGGGGATTTGGAAATTAGACCTGTGAAATCTGCCAAATGCCCCATCCCCTGGGGCAAGACAATCCGGAAAATCCCCACCTAACCCAAGTAAATCCCCCACATATGGGGTGGGGAATTTGTAAATTCCTACACACATGCAGTCTTTGGAATTTTCATGTCGTAAACAACCTGCATCAATATAAAAAGTTCATGTTCAACTTTAGAACAATTTTTATTATTTAAAACAGCATAGGTTTTGTGACATTTATGCTGTTCACAAATGTCTATCACAATCAACACAAATAGATCCAGGAAATAACATACTTTTCGCATTTGTTTTTCAGCCACTTATACTGTGACCAGATAAAAGTGTTGAGTGTGTCACTGTCACGTCACCTATTGGAGCAAACATTTACAATATTTTTCAGTCTAGTTTGCTTGTATGTTGTCAGGCATAAACATATTTCAGGCTAGAACAAATGATTTAATTAGATCAAAACACCAGATGTATCACACAAGACATGTCGCCTCAATAAACTAATTAAGCTGATACACAAGAGACATGATGTCCAATCTCACAAGTGCAGCTTTTTTGTCTTCTCTCTCTCATGCTACAAGCACAATGACACATTCTACATCAGTCATGCACTGATTTAAAACAAGCAGAGGAATGAAAATTCACAATGATCCGTGTTTATTCATCACAAAACACGGCAGAAAGATACTGTGTAAAATTCAACAGAACAGATGATCGGAATGATCACACTGATGAAACAGAACTGTTTCCCTAGCTACTGGTCATCATGAATAAATTTGATAATACATTTAGCGAACATAAAAAGGAATCCCGTCGTGACCGAACATGTTTTCCAAATACACAAGCATTTAAAGGGACAAAGTCGGCCATTTTCATGAATTTTGTTTGATGTGAGATACTACTTATATTGTTTGACATGTCGAAAGATACTGAAAGAATGGCTGACCATGCTATATTCGACCCCAGTTTTAGACACGATACATGCAAACCATCGCGAAAATGAATTAATGGTCATGACCATTAATTCGTTTTCGCGATGGTTTTACTTAATTTGTATAAAACTGGGGTCGAATATATGTATGGTCACTCATTCATTCAGTATCTTTCAACATGTCAAACAAAATAAGTAGTATATCGCATCAAACAAAATTCATGAAAAAGTCCCTTTAAGCTTTATCAAAAATAGAGTTGACCCGGAGGCTCTTTTTAGTGCTGGACCATGTCGATGACGCATCGTGAACATCCGAAATGTCACGCTCACGTGGGAAAATGTGGGAAATTTTGCGTAAGGTATGTTCAGTTTTCCAAAAAATAAGAATACACGGCGGATGAAAATCATTTATTTAGTTATCGATATTTAAGCCATCAATCACAAATGAACTGTCATGCACACCTCTGAATATTGCTGCAGCGTTCATCAATAGCCAGTTGAAAAGCTGCTTACCGGCCCACATGGCCTTGACAGCCACCTTTCGCCATGCTACCGCTCTGAACAACAACATACCATTACCAGGGCCTGAAAATTTCTGTTTTTTCCCACTGGTCCCAGGACCAGTGACCTGGGTTTTTTTTCACTGGTCCAAAGGTAAAATCCACTGGTCCTCAAAAATTTGCATAACAATACAAGAATGATTCATTTCTCATACTCAGTTTACTCATGTTATATATGCATTTCTATCAGATTTGCTTGGGATTTACATACAGCATAAACTGCCAATCTTTTTAATACAGACACACTGCATAAACATTTACTTGGTAGTTTTCTCAAGTTCTTGTACACACACTTGACATGTTTTTTACTATTGCTATAAAGTTCACTTCATTTTTGTAATTGCCCAGCGGTTGATTCTTTTCCAGTTAATTGTAAAAAATAGGTTGAAAACACCAAATATCTGAGAGGGACTTCTTTTTCCTTTGATAGCAATAGTAAATTGCCATAACGCTGTTTTGACAAGCTAGGCGGTTCTTGTTAAGGTCAACTACAATCGAGCTAGGGGGTCTTGACAAAATAGGAATTCAGCATGGTGACCTTCTAAATTCAGAAGCTTGCTTACTACGGACACTCCTCACGTGCTACGGACGATCGGAAAGTTGTAATGAGACTCCTTCCAGAGAATTTTACTGCAAAATACTACTTTGATAGACAGAGATATAATATTTTCACACAATTTTTGGGTTGCTGATATTTTTAGCTGAGGCTATGGTCTGGTTTTTACCACATTAAATTTTACATGTAACACGAGTACTCGTGGAGGCCCGTCATTAAATTTTACATGTAAAATGAGTACGTGGCCCGTCATTTGATTTTTGCAGTGCAGTGGCTAGTGGACGCACATCGCCTGGCTCATATCATGAATCGCAAACTGTAATAGAGTAACTGATTTTCCTTTAGAGTTTATGTTGTGATGAAAGAAATAGACTAAATTTTAAATGTTTGATTGACTTAAAGACGCGATAATTATTGTAATTTTTGTAGCTAAAAGACGTAGTCTCTCAATGGAATGGGCTCTTGGTTTTCGTGTAACTGGCTTTAGTGCGTCTCTGCTACCCCCATGGTTTCAGTAACTTCGGTATTTTGGGGGGACGTAGTTTCTAATTTTTCGTCAAAAGACACTAGAACACAATCTGGGAAAAGCACTGGACATTCCCTTGCAAAATAAATTGTCTTCTTTTTTGTATTGGTCTGCGGACTTTTTAGGGGTAATTAGTACTGGTTCGGGATAAAAAATCACTGGTCCGGGACCTCGGGTAATTTTCAGGCCCTGCATACGTGCGCATGCGTAGTTATTTACGAACATCTTCTGGGCCTGTCCGTCAAAGGAATAGGGGGATCAAAACGAGGCAATTGCCCCACCCCCTCGGGCACAGTTTCATGGCACACACGGTCTAATCCCCCACATTTTTCCCGTATCGCCCGAGGTGGGGGGGGTGGGGGTTTACATTGACTGGCGCATAATCACAGCTAACACATGTCTTTAGTAATCACAATCGCATATAAAACATTAGTTAAACATCGCAGAGTGTACACTCTGTTGTTTCAGCATATGAGAGTTGGCCTTTCTTTTTACTTTTCTTAGTCGATGACAAGAAGAAGCCAATATTTTGTAACAGAGTCGAAAAGAGGCACTGTATACCAAAGTCACCCCTTTCCTTAACCTAAAAAGGCCCCCTTGTCTTTCATTTGAAGTCTCATGTCGCCATATTATCTATTGTTACATTATTTTCAGGATATGAAAAGTTTGATATACCTGGTAATCGAAGAGTTATGACAGAAACTGATGGTGCAGAAATTGAAGAAGATGAGTGTAGAGGTGGCTGTCTGGAAACAAGCTTGAGAACCTGAGTTCATCTCTAATGTAGATTTAAACTTCCGAGGGTCAGTAACTCAATTTTGATAAGTTTCTGTATTTTTGTTCTGAATTAATCTAAGCTTTGGTAGAACGCTATGATCAACTAAATGCTACTGGAGAATAAGTTTTCAAATAAGTGTAGTCTCCCTTATCAGATGCAAGGTGGAATGAAGAATTGAAGCAGAAAGCGACAGAAAATTCAGAGTGAAAAATGTACACTATGAATTTCTGAATTTTCTGAAATTTTCACTCTGAATTTTCTGTCGCTTTCTGCTTCAATTCTTCATTGCACCCTTGCATCTGATGAAGGAGACGTCAAGTCTTTGAAGGCTTATGCTCCAGTAACATTTAGTTGATCATAGCCTGCTACCAAATCTTAGATTATTTTGTATTGTAGATCAACACGTCGTTTGTTCTCGATTTGTAATGTTTTTTAGCTTTGCTTTTAGCGACGCAGAGCTTATCTAATTGGTAAACGTATGGCATCGTCCTCAATTTTTACATCCCAAGCTGTTTCTTCAAGACGGCCAGTACAATTCCTTTAATATTTGGAGTATAGGTTCCCAGAGATTTCCAAATCATATATGTTCAAGTTATGGTGAAATACGCAAATTTGTATTTTTGAGGCAAATTTTGCTATTTATTGGCAAAAATCTTCTTCTCTCTTACTGGTAGTTCGACGTCTTCAATATTTGGTAAACATGTCTCTAAGAATGACCTTCTAAAATTTGTGCTAGTTGTGATGAAATATTCAAATTTTTATTTATCATGGCAATTTTTTTCGTTTTTGGTCAAAACATTTTAAAATTCTTCTTCAAAACTAGTTAATGAACAGCTTTGATATTTTTGACATAAGTCTCTGCGGATAGCTTTTTCAGATTGTTCAAATGATGCAGAAATATGCACATTTGTATTTTGAGACATAAAAGACATTTCAGACTATTTTTTAAGACGTAGGGAATTATCAGAATGTGATATATTCAGGTTAAGATGAAATCTGCAAGTTTTTATTTGGGGTAAATTTTACCATTTTTGGTCAAAACATTTGTATCTTAAAATTACCCGTTTGATAGCTTTGATATTTGCTACACATGTTTTTCGGGATGATCTCAATTCGATATGTCCAAATCATGGTGATATCTTCAATTGTGTATTTTTGCAGCTATTCCCGATTTTTGGTGAGGCCATTCCGAATTGAGCTGTCAGAGATCCTTTACATAACACTGCGAGCTCTTTCGACGTCTAAGTCGCTTGTTGTATTGCTATATTGGTGTTGAAAGGGCTAACATTTAGGTTGTTGCCATTGGTTTTAGACTGCAGTTTTCCTTTTACAAGTGAATTTTAGTAAGGACTGAAATTTCCAGGTTCAACAGCAAATGCTTATTGACATACAGAAGAAAACTTATGAACGAAGTCAAAATTAGTTAATGTGTTTTCAATTTCTGAGAAGTAGAGTTTTGAAATGTCACTTATTTATTTCAGGCTTTATTTAAAGATATTCATAACAGACAAACCTTTCCGTTAAAGCCCCAGTGCTGCTAACTTTTGTTGATAATTTCACCATTTTTATTTTGAATGTGAACCATTAATCCTTGTTCTTCTCCCCAAAGAATGTTGATATACACAGTATCCATCTTGTCAACTCAGCCCCTATGGTTGTAAACTGCATTGTTATTGTTGAAAACTGACTTCTGGTTCGGACTAGAATTCAAATGTAAACAATATTCATGCATTTTAAACATATAGACGCTAAGTTTACAAGTAAAAGTGGGTGTTCTAACATTCTTTGGGAGTAGAATAAGAAGTTGCAATTGATTTATAAAATAAAAATAATGAAAAATCATCGAAAGTTAGCAGCACTGGGGCTTTAATTAAGGACTTTGTTGGACAAGAAAATTGGTTTTACACTTCCAAGGACCCCTTTACCCACTTTCTGCATGTTGTGTCTTAACTGTGACACTTTGTTACAACTTGACATGCTGTGTTTACTTTAGTGTGGACAACTATGTACCATGTACATCAGAGAAGCCTTGACTAGCCTTTTTCCAAGTTTGCAATTGTCTATACAAATACGATGGTATCAACCGGGACTCGAACCCAACGTACAAGAGGAAATGTCTTAAACTATCTTACAAAAACGGAGTAAACATTTCATACGAATACGTGTTTTCAACACAATAATTACGCCAGATTTTGAGCTTTTTCAAAATATATATTTTTTAAGTTTTATAAGTTTTAACATATAACGAAATCCACAATATTGAAGTCAAACCTGTTTGTCATTACTTTGTTCATATATTTTGAAAACGATCGACAGTGTTTATAAAGATTTCTTTTGTTTATGTTTTGATAGGAAGGTGTTTACACCGTTGGTGTTTTCCTCTGACAAACTTTACAAGTGACCATGTTTATTTTCAATTTTACACTAAATAATTGTATTTTACTCAACTAATTTTTTGTATATTTTTAGAATAAAATAACTTTACTGAATATCAGTGGTCCGTTATGTTATTTCCAGGCTTGAACACCCCTGAACGCCAAAAGTTAATGTGTTCAATAAGTGCATATCATGTGTTCAATCTATTAACACACTTATCGTTGAACGGCGTCCATGCGTTCAAAAAGTGTTACAGCCCTTTGAACGCGTAAATGCGTTCAATTTTTTGAACACATTTCATGTGCAACGTGTGTTCAGATATGGAACACCATGTGTTCAATATAATATCTGATGAACACATAGTGTTCAAAATCTGCACACGGTTTTCAAAAACTGGACGTTGGTTGAACACGTAGTGTTAAATTTCTGAACGTCTAGACGCGTTCAAAAAGTGTTACAAAAAGGCGTTTAATTGGTGTTCTATCCTTGAACAATAACTTTACAGTGTAGATGTGACCGGACAGGAATGATAGCGCTGTTGATACAGCAGAAAGCGTGATGGGTTGGTGTAGGTCAAACACTGTAACTAGGTAGTGCAGGTAAAACACTGTGACACATCCATAACAGAAAACTGATTCCAGTGAGAATCATATTCTGATATTTCGGTGAAAATTCAGGCCAACGACTTCGCATTTCTCTCGTGTCATGATATCATGACACGAGGGATATGATCTTCCCGGCCTAGCTCAGCTTAGCTGTGGTTGTAAGTGACTTCGACACCACCACATTCAGCAACACATTGTGGACGACGGTGAACTGCCGACACAGTGAGCATGATCATGTAATTCCGACCAATTGCAGCTCTCACCCTTCAAACAACTACTTAGTGGTGTGCCCACGTCTTACAATTGTTATGTAATTGTTGATTGACTTCTGGCATGTTGCATTGTTGGTGTAGTGCCGCTAGTGGCCAAGGACTCATGCCTTGTAGCGATTTGCATTCTCTTTCATCGACAACACAGCTAATTATAAAAATAGACACTTACTGGAGCGCAATAAAACAGAACCCCCAAGAGTCCATGATAATACTATTCGATGAGCTGAAATATCACAATAAAGTGATGTCGATAATCAAAACTCGCTATTACGAGAATCAAATCTCCGAGCATGATTACGAGAACATAAATCTTCTAATAACGAGATTTTTATACTTGTTTTTTCTTACCATTGTGGCATGCATACACATTTGGTAATAAATGTTACACGTTGTTGCTAAGACGAAATGCAGCACTAAAACTTAAGTTAAAATAGATATATGCCCAAAAGATTTTCTCGAGCAGTGCTGAAGACAATCTACATGTATGGTATGATCACTGCGCGACAATAGCATGTCGCCTTCGGCACCTATAAAAGCTTACTCGCGTACTTCCACTGAAATGACGTCAGTCATTTTCATCATTTATTACGTCTCAAAAAAAACGTGGTTACGGAAGAAATGTAAGTTGGTGGGGAACCTTTTTGGCTACGACCACAAAAAAGACACCACAAAAACGATCCTTCTCAGGACCACATGCCACACGGTCTTTCTGACGACTACTACTTAGTCTAGAGAGAAAAAAAGTGTACCGTTGGTCGTTTATGCAATGGTACTTTTACAAGCGGTTTGCGTGCTGCACTAATACGTTCTTGCATTAAATCTGGGTAAACATCGCTTGGACGTATGAAAATTTGAACAATCATAATTAGCAGTTTCATGACATCTACAAAATTAATGTTGTCAAATGATCGTTCAGGGCACACGGTTCGGAACATATCCGTTCTCTGACAAAGGCACATTTTTTCAGTTTATTTTCCTCTCCTGTAGTCGCTATATATTCACAGGTCAAGATTCAATGACAATTTGAGCGGTAAACATGACAAAATTACGGGATTCTGAGACCAAAGACAACACGTCCTTTGAGTAGAGCACATGCCCTGTGGAGGGATTGTTGCACCGTAGAGTAACCGTGACACGTCCGATTAGTGGCGTGAATTTCTGATATTTGCATAGACTTACTGTAATCCGGCTTTTAAAGGGGAGGTTCCTGTTTGACACTGTTAAAGAAATACTTCACATTTCTAGGAATCGCAAAGTGGAATAAACAGCGACGGATGCAATGCCAGAGAGTGCATGAGAAAAGCATTCGTCAAAATAGCAGACTATGACCTGGAGATCTGATGTTGGTCATTTGAGAGTGCAGGAGGTGGAACTGCATGTGTTGGTACTGAACCACTAGCAACATGCTGGTCAACAAATTTTAGGCTTTGACAGCTCCGTCTTTGAGTCTTTGAGCAGTTTTAATTCGTCTAGTTTTCATTTTAGGCATATGTTTAGTGGGTAGTACTATCAGACAGAAACTTGAGTTTTTAGCTAATTACATATGTAGAAGTACGGCCAGATATATTTCTAGACCTCATAAGAAACGACAATAAATAACTTATGAATATCGTTTAGTCCTCATGCTTTAATAGGTATCGCTTTAGACGTTATTAAACGTACTGATTTATTCATTAAAATGTATGCCGTATGTTGTGGGTTCGAACCCGATTGAAAACTAGCCGTATTTGGTACAACTAATGAATATGTTTTCCAGGAAAAGTTGTCCTTAAATGTATGCAATTTAGTTTGAAGTGACTGATAAGCCCATTGTGGTTTGGTGTCGTCTTGGTGTCGTCTTGGTGTCATCTGCAGTGACTGTTCTTGGATTTTCTCCTAGTACGGCAAGGCAATCATTTGATTCCTACCAAGAGAGGTTGCTTACCTCTTGATAAAGGAGGTAAAGATTTGGTTCATCTTTCTACACGTCTTAACTCACTCCGCTTGAGATATCTACAGCGTTATCTATAAGGACACTCTCCACATCCTACTTTTCTTTATACAGACTTCTATTTCAGTACTGTCGGTCAGCTACGTACAGGGAACATTTACTCTTAACAAATTGAATTTTATTTAACAGTGTTATTCTTCCAAAATTTCATCGAGAACTCCTTACGTGTTGGGAGTCGACTGAAAAAATACGCAAAGGAAATTCTGATGACATCTATTTGATTTCGAAGGAACCGCTCTTTTATAAACCGCTTATCCCACAACTTTACAATGTGTGTGACAGTAATAAAGTTTGTTTTGTACGCGGTGGAATTACTACAATCGGTGATTTGATTGATACTCATGAGAAACGTTGGTTGTTAGCATCAGACATTGCTAGTAAAGTTAATATCTGTTCTCGTCATCTGCTGACTCGGATACTCAGAGAAATAAATGATGCTATCCCAGAATGAATCCATTATCAGCAGTTAACTGGAAAATCTGCAGCCAACTGATACTGCTTCTCCTTCTCACTAGTATTTTGAAGTGTACCACTCAAAGGAACTCAATCTTGCCTTTTACAAACTGGAAAGAGGTGCGATATATAAATATCTTATTTGAGTCCAGCATTCAATACGTCGTCTAGATGCCGTTGACACAGTACGGGGGATATTCTAAGTTTATCAGATACTGTAAAACCAAACTTCAAAGCTTGTCATGTTTCACCTATCCACCAAAAAGGGTTATGCATGGAACTATCGCCACGGGAAACTTTCTTCATCGTGCGTGCTGGTCTTTGTTTGAATGCTAATTGCACACTTTGTGACACGCAAGATTCCATTATGCATGCCCTCTTTGAGTGTCGGAAAATACAACCGTTCATGAGCTTATCACAAGAATAACTTATTTACTAAGTTATGCCAATGAATTCACGCTCCTATTTCCTGGTATTTCATCAATCCACCAATAAAAAATATCATAGTCAGTAAACCTGCCATTTCTCTTTTCATTTATATAACGACTATTGCGAAGCTAGCCATTCATCTTGCGAGAAGAAATAAAAAAGCATCATATTGATCCAGTTTATTCCTTATAAGTTTTAAAACCCGTTTTCGAGTACACTTACTTCTAGAATTTGTTTATTGCAAACTGATTCAAAACACAGACTTGCTTGTTCATGTTGACATGGAACTTTAATGATGCAATTTTGGAGTAAACAATGGTCAACCTTTTCTGAATTTCTGAGTTTCATAACTTGTTTGTTTTAGCTTGCTGCTGCTGCTGCTACTACTACCACTACTACAACTACAACTATTACTACTACTACAACTAATACAAGAAGCAAGAAAATATCAATTTGATTTTGTTTTCACGCTAGCGACGGCGGCTAAATAGTTCAGTCGAAGACTTAGCTGCAAAGTCTTTAATTGTCAGATATTTAGCCATGTTTCCCAACCTTCTGTCATGAACTCTCCGAGACCAAGTACTGTTGTAGTGCCCAATAAATACGTCGGCATCTGCGAAGACAAAAAATAACAACATGAACTAATTATTATTTTCCTATGAATGAGAATCATTATCACGGAATATTCAAGTGCCACGAATATCTGCATTTGCAGATCGCCATATGTAAAACAAAAATAGTCTATTTAGTAACTACGGACGTTCCGTCAACAACTCAATTTCTGTTCTTCAAAAGTGGCTTCGCCTTCACTAACTTTTCTAGGTGACAATATTTAACTGCACTTTTTGACAAAAAAGACATTTTAATGACTTTACTTTAATATAACATCTATATTTTAAAGAGCTTTACGAGACGAGGTGTTTGTGACAAAAATGTAATTAATTTCAGAGTATATATTTCATCAAAGGCAAAATGTTCTTGCAAATAAAAGCATTCTTAAGTAGTATGTAAGACAACATGTACATTTGTATGCTGAAAACGTTGCCATTGCATTTCATAGTGGAAGACCGATCATCTAGAGCGTAAAGGATTGAAACAACTACTTTTCACGTAGTGTAAGACAATGTATATAATGATTTCCATAGTGCTGAAAACATTGAAGTTGTACTCCCCTCACATCAAATGAAACGCAGCACTGTCGTCCTAATGTCGGATAAGTAGACTTAAACTGGCAACTGGCATCAAAACTTGACTAATGCTCGCAGTTGGAAACCATGAATTCTCGGCACTGTCTAGTATCAACTATGTTTCCCCGTCTGAATTTTGCAAAACTCGAAAATAACGTTTTTGTACATGGATAACACAGGGCAAAGCGGCCATTTTGAATTTCAGATATCTTTAAATCTGGTAGATTGGTAACGAAAAATTGATAGATAACTTTGCACAGACTCCTTTGCATAGACTGATCTAATAAAATGCGATGGTGCATTGAATCGTTGTTCATATAATGCATAGTTCTTATAAGTAAGCTTGAGTGGTAGAGAATTGTTTTACCTAAACATTAAAATTTGTACATGTAAACTTACTTGCGCAGAGGTCTTGTTCGATAAGAGACCATATATAAGGGTCGTTCTTCTCTTCAGCATGTCTGTCATTTGTGATATTTTCAGCAGAAAAGGTATCTGCGACCCCTAGACTCCTGAGTACTCGCACGAAGTTCTACAAAACATAAGGGTACACTGTCCTTGAAAACAAATTGCTTGTAAAAGTAAACATATTCAAACAATACCTGTGATCAACGACTCATGGAGTGTGCTATGTACTAAAACGAGAATGTTGATTTTTGCAAAGAGAGCATCTGGAATTGGAAATGTATGAAATAAGCTAGCTGTTTTATCATGCAGCAAGAATAAATTTACATATGTATTACTATTATTTGTGATTGTTGTCGAGAAAAGCGTACCAAACAATTAATAAAATATTATGAAGACAAAAGCTACAGGGCAGGGGACAATAGAGAGTCGAGGACCACTTCACATGCCCAAACGCTTCAAATATAATTTCTTTTATGCAATTTAGTTTACTTAATCCTGTATAAACAAAAATTACTGACCAAACACAACAACAGCTTCATCACATTCAAACAATCGTCTCTCAAATATTCCACAACAATCTGACATTCAATTAGAGCTCCGACTCAAAATAAACGTGGAAATATATTTTATAACTATTCTTTACTGTGAACATACAAAAGGGCAAGCAACGTGTGCACACTTAATAAACGAAAAATGGCAGAGCAGTGCAATATAAAATTTATTTGGAAATGTTAATTTCATATCTATTTCGAGGCTATCATGCGTGTGACTCGTCACCAGAGCATGTCTTAATCTTGCCGATAAACTAATGTATCATGTTCAGGCCACTAGCTTGTTCTACTCAGTGCTGATGTGGATACGTGCACAGCGTGTATCAAACCTGTTAAGTGAAAATTTAATTATAATTGAAATACTTTTCATGCAATTTTTATTTCATGGAAAAAGACGAAATATTCTTTTTTTTTCGACTTTTCAATAAATGATACAAATGGAAAGAAAAAAACTAAGTCTTCCAAGATAAAAATGTGATATGTAATTTTAGATTTGTTTAACAAAAACAAAAATAATTTGTACTAAAATTTGTTCAGTTCCTCTGACAATTAAGTGTCCGATTTCAAACATAAAAATTTTGAACGCATTATGTTAAAAATCAAATAAAGGGAGCTTTGGTGAAAACGGTTAATATAAGGAAAAAGAAATCCCATGGCAAATAATTGCAAGATTTTTTGAATGTTTATCAGAATGGAGTTGCCGCAAAATACCTTTAAAAACCTTACTGTAAATATTTTGCTTGTAAAACGAAAACTAAATAACATGGTTCTTATTCTAACGAAATACAAAAAGAGTTCTATATGTTTATTATCGGTAGAACCTCGTAACAGATTTTCAGACCCTTAAACGTGTACAATGCTTAATTTAAGTGTGCTAAAGTGGTGCAAATATTTAAGAAAAGCGACAGATCCGTCACGGTCATAGGGTACCACTGGCCAGAGTGGGTGTTATCTGTGGTTTCGCAAAGTTATAAAGTTGTGTCTTTTCGAATGGAAAAAAATCTTTGTAATAAGCATTTATTTCATTAAATTCAGTCGGATATCAGACAAGGTTTGAAACAGGTCTCATTAACAATATGGGTCATACCAAAACTAACTTTGACCACGGTAGCAATTAGGCTGTCTTTCAGCTGAAGAAAGAGTTGCATATTTACAACACTTAATGCATAACATAATACATGGTCTTACGTATTTGTCTGCAGCCGTACTCATGTAAAACGTAACGTAAATATATTTCTGTTTATAAACTATTTGGACTCTAAGGTAAGGCCTCTCCGATTTGGTTTCAGGATTGTATATTAAATGTGTATTACAAAGTATATTACTATTATAGAATAATTTATTACTTATCTTTAGAATTTTGACTCAAATTGTGCTCTCAAACAAAAAGTAAATACACAGTGTTCTTGTCAAAAAGTCCAACAATCAGTTCGATGAAGTTTCTTTAGGGTTTTGCTGCTTTTACTAATGTTATTTTGTTCCTTTATTTGTTAAATGTCAATAGTGCTCATGAATTCTTTTTGAATACAATGATAGGTATAGGTATTAGGACTTTCATGTAAAAATAGCTTATGATCGTGAGTATTTTATGTTCGCTTTTCCATCTGCTTATGTATTATTTTTGAGGTTGACTGTTTGTGCAAAACAATTTGATAAAAAATCAACAACATGGCTTACCACTTCTCAGGGCTGTAATATTAAGATCATAGGGTAATTAATAGTTTCATAAGCTCAGTTTCTTGAAAATCAAAAATCATGTTGCCAATAGAGTTAAAACAGGGATGGTGGTCATTTTGAAATCGCCTGTCGGTAAATATTTTACAGTTCCATATTTTTTACGATGATGTACGCTTTTCATTCTTGAGAGTGAAAGGAAAGGGTTTGAGGTTGATTACGGAAAGTTTGGAATAAAAGTTTAAGACTTTTATTTCGAAGGGCGTACTACCTAATTTTTCCATATATCACAAATGCTACATACACTCATACTCTACGTTTCAAAACCCTCTTCACATTATAGCTTATTGTGAGAATGTTAGACGAATCATATGCCAGGCGTCGCCGGTTGATTTTGTCTGGCGGGATACACTGAGTTTGAGCATTGGAAGGTTCATTAGTATGATATTATTTACTACTGCACACTTTTTAGAATCTTGAATCAGGTCATCTCCAATAAGTTGTTTTGCCCCTCTCAGAAAATCTCTACACATCTATACTCAGTATTGTGGTGTTATAAGTTTTCATACCTCCAACAAACATCGGACAGTGGCATTTAAAATAATCCTATACAATAGTGTACATTAATCTACATTATGGAATACAAAATATTGAGTCAGCGTAATAGATTTCAAGAACTTACCGTTGAGATAGGTGGAGTAGCAACGTACACTTGTGTTAAATTGTTGGTTTTCATGAAATTTTGAATAGAGTTAGCAATGTTGCGCGTTAGATTCATCATTAGCCCAAGGTCCCGCCTGTAGTATTCACATTTTTTGTTATGACCACTGTCGACATCTTCACACATTGCTTTGTATCTACAAAACATAATCAAAATCGACAAGCTTTGTGTAGAGAAATAAAAGAAGGTCCAATTTCTGTATGAAGCAATAACATAACATAATCTTTTGCAATGTCAGCTTTAAAATATTTCCACAAAGCTAAAGTACTCGACACTATATATTGTTCACGTTTCTTCTTTAGAATACACCGCAAGTGTAGGCAATCGACTCTGGGCAAGACATTACATGAATTTACATTTTTACGTCATATTTACGTCATAGTTTTCGTTATGTTAAACGCATAGTCATATTAACAGCATTGAAATTGGCTTTATATTTCCAAAGCTCATAAAGTAAATCGAAATATACTATTTAAGTTTCGAGTTTTTAGAATTTATAACATGATTTAGTTTCCCCATAGCAATGTGAAAAAATAGTCTCGTAAACTGATGAAAATGTCTAACTAAACTTACCAAACACCAAAAGTAAGGAGAGAAACTAATCATGATTCATCATATTTAATTCCGATACCTGCTATTATAAACCGTTGCAAGATCATTTTGCTGACTGTACACAACTTCAAATTGCTTAGATCGAAATTCTTATTTACTATTTATTAAAAGCTTATTTACAGTTCATTCGGCTTGTTCCTCCAATGAATGGCAAGGTATGGCCGTCCCTTCAATACATTGTTACGAATGCTCTCCGCTGCATGCTGTATACCTAGTGACGGTACCAGATGCTCGATGACTTTTTCACCAGTAGTCCGTGCGGAAAGACCTCCAAAGTGTAGGGCCCAAACTCCAACACAGTTCATCGAAGACGCTGCTTCAAGTTGTTCTATGAATTGATCGTTTGTTGCCGGTAGCTGTTCGTAATCTGGTAGTGCTACACCGAAAGCAGAACGATAAAGTTCTGCAGAAATTGAATACGCATGCATAACACGCCTTCCGCCTTTAGGAGATGTTAAGAGAGTTTCAACTGTTTTGTTGCAATTTGCGTTGAATTCTTCCAGAGAGATCATATTCACAATTGTCTTCAACTGGTTGACATCAAATGTCTCTTCTAGTGTCCTTGTGTCTGTCGCTTGTTCGTGTGCAGCGAACATACGATGTTCATAAAACACGACTGAGTTCACCAAAGAACGATTTTGCATGACAGCGTATTGCACAGCAGATCTAAAATGACCGTACTGACAGTTTGGGCCACCGCGATGTATGGCACTGATATACAGCAGAAAGCGTGTAGATGAAGTTGTATTGACCTGCGGACGTAATAAGACGTATTGAAAGTAGCCTGCTAAATTTAACTATAAAAGCAACAGTCCAAACGCTTCTGTATAAGACAAATGTAAAAACCTATCTTCATGTTAATGAGGCTAATGTAAGTACAATATGTATAACAGTGATACGCAACGATGTGACATTGTCTTTATGTGTGATACTTGTTGCAAGGAAGTAATACATACGGCTAGTTTTCAATCGGATTCGAACCCACAACATACGGCATCAGTCGCCTAGCTGAGAGGCCACAGAGAGAACCGCTCGGCTAAATCTCCACTCCCAAAAAAGAGTGGTTCAATAGCCGGCTAAGTTGTTACATTTTTCTGACTGAGACCGCCCAACACGTTGTAGAGTTCGTGAAGCACTCACGTACCAAGCTCACTATCATACATCGCACATACACACTTTATCGAAGCGAAGAAACGAATTTCACCGCTTTAACTTTTACATGCTTAGTATTGGCCAGACTAATTAAACGAGAGAACTCTTTGGGAAGCTTGTGAAGTGCAGGGACGTTTTCACAAACGGTGCCTGAAAGTAACATGTGCTGTCGATGACGCATTACACAAAATAAACCACCGAATTTCATTGAATACATGTCGGTAAGTTTGCAAAATAGATCTTGATATTCCTGATAGAAAGATTCGTCAGCGCCTCACCTTAAAGGAGAGGAAGAAGAGTTCCGCAGAATATGTACATAGCGAATACACATCAATAGAAGCTTCAAACCATCAATTACCTTAGATTGCATGACTTCAAAACTTAATTTTGAAGTACTAAAAATAAAGCAATTAAAGAGGCAGTCATATCACTATATAAAACCAAACGACAAAATTACTGCTTAAAACATTGTTTACACTTACAGATTTAAAAGCTGTCTGCTGCCACTTCATTGGAGTCGATGAGCTCACATTAATTCTTGTGTCTTTCATACCATAGGTGTTTTTGTTTTCGGTTTTCTCTGGAGTCAGTGTCATCTTCGGTCGTGGTAGGTAGCCTATTCCAAAATGATCATAATCAATATTTATCCAGAACAACGTAAAAACGCAAATTACAATTGAGGCTGAAATAATTGCAACAAAGCCTCTAAGCAGCATGGTCTGAGTGATTTCCAAAGAGAGGTAGCTGTTGAACATAAAGAAATATGGAGAACGATACAATCATTCTTTTTAGGTGGAGCATCTGCGATACCCGACCCAAACGCTACCCTTTAACCTTTGCAAAGATTTGATCAGGATACGAATATGACATATGGCTTAAGGCAACCTGTCCCGTATTAATGAAGACAGCCTATTAAACCTTTGCATAAATCTGACAAATGCTAGGCAACCTGTTCTGTATAGGCGTCCCTTAATGAATTATCTACGCATAACAAAATCATCTTTATTTATCAACCGATAATCAATTAATATATATATATATATATATATATATATATATATATATATATATATATATATATATATATTATATATAAATAAATTATATATATAAATACATATGTGTGTTATGTCTGTGTCCCTCTCTCCCCTCTGTCTGTCCTCTCTCTCTCTCTCTCTCTCTCTCTCTCTCTCTCTCTCTCTCTTCTCTCTCTCTCTCTCTCTCTCTCTCTCTCTCTCTCTCTCTCTCTCTCTCTCTTCTCATCCTTGATGTCAGTAATAGCATATTTGGCTTCTTGTGAGTAAACAGTATTGTGCCCGCATTCATAGTGAACTGTCACAAGGATTCTCGTAATACGAAACAGCTTGAACGTATTTGCCACATAACTATATTCTATGGATCGGAATATTAATTGGATTTAAAGGGATTTATATCGACATACTGATATTTCAGGCTTAAATTAAAATAAGCAAATTAATATAAAAACATGTTTCACTGTTGCGATTAAGAATTCTAGACAGGCTCTCAATTAGTATATTTGTTAAGGGTGCATAAGCGTAATGCCTTTTGAGTGACATATTTTTAAAAAACAACGATGGGAATCTTTAGAACGACGGAGATGAGACATGGCTTGTAATACTTCTAAACTAATACATAATTAGTAGCTATTGACAAAGACAAATTTCTGACATCTCCAAAGCAGGTTCACTGAATAAATTGGACCACAAAAAGAGTCAGGTTTCCTTGTCTCAATCAAACTATAGGAAAGTATGTTTTTTTTTGCAAACTATGAGGAAATCGAAAAATTTTGTTGTAGACGTGGCAAAAACACTTCACATTATTCAGATCCAAAGTAGCAAATTCAAATCGAAGTGGTTGTAATTTTCAAGAGCTTTATTTTTATAGTGTCTTTATTCGGAGGAACATGGAAGGAATTTTTATTCCTAAAATGAGGAACATGAAGATGCCACGCTACCATAAGATACATTTTGACTTTGCCGGCTCATATTCATATTCGCTGCACTGGATTTTGGGAATGTACACGGTTTTGGGTGTACGGACTAGGATTACTGATGACGCAGTTAATTTTGCGTACACTGGGTAGGATTTTTTTTGAATTCCCCTGAAACGATAGTTTATCAAGGGGTAAACACTTCCTGTTACACTCTAGGGAGGATTTGAGCTTTTCATTTTTACGTTTTGTCTGAATATTTAATGGCAATTTGTCTTCATGGATAAAATCACAGTCCTAGCTGAACACGATTATTCCGTAGCCGGGATAATCGTAGCAAATCTTCTCCACAGTCTGCCTGACAGTCAGAGAGCGCTCAGTGGAAATACATCTCTACTTACTCAACTAGTAAGTAATCTCCGGACGGAAAAGGTCCGCAAAAGTCAACATCAACTTTCAGCCAGGGCTCAGACAGTGCAATGGCTCAGACTGGTTCTCACTGATCGATGCTTGACATGGAATGCAATTGGCTATGGCTACTTCGACTTGTCTATCAATATTGGGAAACCATACCTTTTCCCGTAACAGACGTTTAGTTTTTACTATGCCTTGATGGTCTTCATGCGCTGGTGATATGGCATGAGCTTGGAGACTTTCTGGGACGACAATTGTGATGCCACGGGACGACAATTCTGGTGCCACGCAGAATTATGCCATGTTCAGATGTGACTGTCAGCTCTCTATGCACCTTACTGATTGCAATAAAGGCTTCGCTTTTTACTTCACCACTGTGGTCTTTCGGGACATGTTTCCACTTGCCATTTCTGATATATTCTGTTACCTTCTGTACTGGTAGCTTCTTGGACTTAGAGTAAGGCCATGGCTTTTGGTACAGCATTTTCTGTTACAAACTGTATGTACTCTTCTGATACTTTAGTGGCTCTGCTACTTGGTTCATCTTGCAAACATACTGGGTATCTAGAGATATAATCTGCTGGATTGTCTTTGCCTGCTCTATACACAATCATGTAATCATATGGGTGTAATCTCAAATTCCATCTTTCTATGCGAGCTGTTGGTTTGGACCGTGGATTGCTAAATATTGCTTCAAGAGGATTATGATCAGTAATCATGGTGAAGTTGTTGCCATATAAATACAGGTGAAAATGCTCACAGGCCAATACAAGAGCAAGGGCTTCCCGCTCGGTTTGCGAATAGCATTGCTCCACTGGAGTGAGTGCTTTACTGGCACATGCTAAAATACGTGCAGGATTTTCGAGTGTGTCTTTTTGAGTCAGTATTGCTCCCAGCCAACTGGGCTTGCATCTGCGATAAGGTCGGTGTGTTTGGATGGATCATAGTAACGCATGACTGTGTCGCTGCTTAACTCTCATTTCAATGCATCCAATGAATTTTGGTGTGCTTCAGTCCATTTCCATTTGACATCTTTCTTTGTTAGTTCTCTGAGGGGATGGGTTATTGTGGCAAAGTCTGGGATAAATCTTGAACAATAACTTGCCATTCCCAGCAGGCTCTTTATTACACTCTGGTTTGTAGGGGGACTTGCATTCTGTATCACTAACACCTTTTTTGGGTCAGGTGACACTCCATCTTCAGAGAAGATATTTCCATAGTATTCAAGCGAGCTTTTATTGAATCTACACTTTTCTGCATTAAGTGTGAGATTCTTCTCGCGGATTCGCTTAAAGACTGCTTTCAGGTGTTCATAGTGATTTTTCTCATCAGTGCCTGTGACGATGATGTCATCATTTATATTTCTGACACCAGGTAAGCCTTGTTGAGCTTGCTCAATGTTATTTTGGAACACTTCAGCTGCAGACGTCACACCAAAATTCAAACACTTGTATCATCTTAGACCAACATGAGTCGAAAAAGTAGTTATATATAAGGACTCAGCGTAGTGCAGAAGTAAGGCTTCTTATGCGTAGCATCTTTAATATCTAGAGCAAGTGTCAGATTTTCGAACCGTTTGATCCATTTTTCCATCGTATGCCTACAGTGCTCAGCTCCGATTTTAACTCGACTTTAGGAAATGGCGGTAACTCACATGCGGTCAACATCTTGGATCTATTGCGCACTTACTTTTACTGACTGAAGTTTGTTGACGTCTGTGCTTGTCTACCAGCTGTTCTTTCAGTCTCTGGCGAGGTACCAGTTAGAGTTCGGACGATACCATCCTCGTCGCCAATGTTGTGTCGCCTGAATAATAAAATGTCATGCGGAAATATACAGACTGAACTGCCTTTATTTGGGAGGCCTTCCGACCCCGCTGCTTATCAATACCACAATACCGAAGGAGACTAGAGCGCCCTCATAGGACACTCATACTCATAGTGGGCGCCGGACACCACAGGGCCTATGGATAACGGACAAGTTGACTGACAATGATCGACTTAAATAAACAAAATGACTATAATGTAGCTGAGGCTCATTTCTGAAATACAAAACAGACTCAGATATTCATAAAGCGTATTCGTGCCATTTTTGCAAGAAAAAATTGTAATTACGAGATCTCAATTCTCATAATTCCGAGTTTTCCATTCTCGTAATTACAAGAGTTTAGTTCTCGTGATTACGTGATCCCTGTATTGTCCCCTTATTTGTAGTTAACTGATGCGTTATTCAACGGTTACCTTAGTAGCAGACGGCTACCCACGTATGCCGCGTGACTATTGTTGATTGGTTCTTATCGGAAAATTAATGGAGGTTTGGAGTGATCACGCTGTAGTTCCAAAACGATTTTGTCGACATGCTGATATGGCTACTTTAATCGTCTATCAATAAATTAATGAAGCACTATATTGTATTTTTTTTTCTTTTATTTCACCAATGGTTGCCGGCTGGTAGTGCACATTAACCATAATATCAGTATTTAATATCTTCTCGTTATACAGTCCAGTCAATGTAACGAAAAAAGTAGCCATACCTCAAAAATTGCAACATAAATCATTCATGTTGTTTGTGCCCGGGGAAACCAAGAGAAACACTAAAATGAAATGGTATTAAGCTAACATTTGGTGTCGTCGTGTCATTTTTCAATTTTGAATCTATTAAATCATAAATTGTTATCATAACAACCGGCCTTTCACGGGATTTGCTGACAAAATAAACATGTAGCACTGGTGTCAAAAATTCAGATGTAGGTGATATATATATACATATATCTCTTATATATCATTATTAGGCGCCCGATGCTTGCTGTAAATGGTGTCATTGCGGCTTTGGATTTCCTTTGCCAGATGATTTTTGCTCTACTTAGCAATCTCACTAGTTTGGTTGATTCTATTACCGATTGAGTGACAGATTGCATCTTGGCTTTGTTTAATGAGTGGTGGCAGAAACAATGGAGACAGGCAAAATAAAGAAAGTTCCAAACCAATGAGAAATTCATTGTGGATATGGATTTGACAAAGTTGATGCTAAAGTTGATATGATGATATAATATGCTCGGGAGAGAATGCTCTGGAGATATTGTCTGGTGGACAATTAGGGGAAACAACAGATACACTAAGGGACTGGTCATTTTCTTCAGCCTTTGGGCTGTGGATTCATAAGAGGAGGTCACCCTGTTTTTTTACTTTGGCCATTGGGTTAAACATTTTTTCGAAATGCTCAATGCAGGGGGTGTCAGTGTGTTTTGCATTAAGATTTGCATACACTGCATCGTATCAGCCTCATATTGCATCATTCGGTTGCAGTTTTTTGCCGAAAAGTTAAACATAAAGAAATAAAACGTGTTTCTCGAAACAGCCTTTCATAACATATATCAGACGTTAGTGATTGCCTTTGTCAATAACGAATCTGGCTTCTCCTCCTCGAGGGAAGATGACGAATACAACACCGAATTGAGGGGATATATAAGGACAGAGCGACTGATGAAGGCACCTCACTATGGTCCAAAAACGGCGTTATAGGACGAATCATAAGCTTAAGACCGTTTTCTGGGGACGAGTTTATTAAAATTCGCACAATGATGTCAAGTGTTTGATTTTCGTAATGACGAGTTTTTGATTCCTCTAATAACTAGTTTAATTCTCGTAATTATTAGTTTTTATGACTCGTTATTGCGAGTTCTTCTTTCGCGATTACGTGTTTTGAATCTCGTAATTATGAGTTTTAATTCTCTTAACTACGAGTTTTTGTTCTCGTAATTACGAATTTAAATTCTCCTTACCGCGAGGTTTTGATACGAGATTTAATTCCATAATCATTCGCTTTCATTCTCGTTGTCTACACAAATGGCGTAATGAAATTGCCGCTTAACACTGTCTTTTAGGCTTGATCAACATTATTGCGAGACTGTAGTCAGTCTGGAAGCATGATATGGCATGGCCATTACATGAGAATGTTGAAATTGTATTTACTAAAGGTGCATTTACTAGTTGGTTTTGTGTGTTACACTGATACGTTCTTGCATTAAATCTTGGTATACATCGCTTCGACGTATGAAAATTTGAACAATCATGATCGGCAGTT
The DNA here is from genome assembly GCF_041260155.1 of Ptychodera flava. Classification (NCBI taxonomy): domain Eukaryota; kingdom Metazoa; phylum Hemichordata; class Enteropneusta; family Ptychoderidae; genus Ptychodera; species Ptychodera flava. Next base: position 25,834,470 of record NC_091944.1, on the reverse strand, counting down.
TTGTGGCATCCTTTAAGTAGTTCACATTCCCTGTGAGGGACTGTGGCACCGTAGAGTAAGCAGGAAACGTCCGATAATTTCTGACATTTGCATAGACTTACTATAATCCGGCTTTTAGAGGGGAGGTTCCTGTTTAACACTGTTTAAGAAGTACTTTACGTTTCTAGAAATCCCAAAGTGGAATAAACAGCAACGAATGTAATGCAAGAGAGTGCATGAAAACAGCGGTCGTCAAAATAGCGGATTATGATCTGGAGATCGGATCTTGTCAGTTGAAAGTGCAGGAGGTGGAATTGCATGTGGTGGTGCTGAACCACTAGCAACATGCTGGTCATCAAATTCAAGAATTTGACAGCTCCGTCTTTGAGTCCTTTAGCAGTTTTTGTTCATCTAGATTTCATTATGAATGTTATCGAATGTTAACCTGCAGTTTTCAAATTCAACCTGTAGTGTTGTCAAAGCTGCAGTTGCTTTTTGTCGAATATGGCTGGGAAGCAAAGATAATGTAGTGCATTTATCTGAAAACAATGCACGTGGTATTTTTATCCCAAACGTTTTTGGCGAGATTAACTGGATCCTTGTTAGTAATTTCTTTTTGACAATATCTCTTGCTATTTGTGACAAGTGATTTAATATTATCCTTTTATTTCTTAATTTCTTAATGTATATAACAAAGATCATTGCAGACACAATGCTTGCTGAAATTGTATCTTTCCGAGATACACTTATTTATGTCCAGACACTAGTGTCAGAAAAGTACGCATAGTTTGAGTATGTCTGGCACTTCAAAGCTAGGTACAAACCATTCAAGATATCCTAGGCCAAACAATAATTATATTGTGCTATTCCGATAACATGGTTTTCAAAAATAGGGAAGGTATGGTCTAAACCACTTATGTCTTAAAATAGTTGATTTGGCAGTTTTGCCAAGGCAGCCGAGATTGATTGCATTCATTAAATGAAACAACAAAGAAAAAAAAATGAAATTTTCTGCGAAGGAAAATTACGTTGAAAGGTTCTAAAATATTTTTAAAAATGACTTTTCACTCAAAGTCTCTTGTGAAATTTTACGAAAATGACAATATTACGAGGATAAGTTGTTGCATTCCTACACTCAAAGCAATGGACTTTGTTTATCCTGCGCTATCATTAAGCAGTCTCCTACCTAACAAACGGTCCATCTTTCGACGATATGACACACTTGACACGATGATTCGCATATGGACAAAAAGCTGGCCGAGACTATTACCGAGACGCATGATAATTGACGTGAGATAGAAAAGCTCAACCTATGGCGGTAGTGTCTGTAGTTCAAATCACGGACCTGTGTCTTTGTGGATATCAGTTACGTACAAGGCCGGGCTGGGTAGCCCTGGAGAAACCAAGATGAGATGATCAACAAATCAAATGAGTTTAACAATTGAACATATTGAAATAAAATGTGCAAATTTGGTCAAATTTGTTAAAAATTAATTTCCTTTCCATTTTTCCCCATAATATTTATTGTGCTTGTGACAAGGAAATACGGATTGAAAAACCACCGGCCACATGTGTTAAATTAGGCCGCGTTTTGGCCACATACACTTGTTTCAAATGGCACTGAATTACATAATAAGATCTACTCGGAATATTTTTGGATGACAATGGGCAACTGTTGGGCACGTTAGTCCCATAATTGCAGTAATCCTTTTTCAATAAAATGTTTTCAAAGAAGCAAATGACTCCCGTCTACCTTTGATAGGTTTAAGGTATCTTGAATTGCAAGCAGGATATGTACGAAAGAACGTACGGACATGACCAAGTTGAACAATCTTTGACCACCAATTTTGACAAAATTGGTCATTGCTCCATTGCCTCATTGGGTAGTGGGTTATCGGTAGCTTGTCCTGTTATTCGGTTGTTGGATGAGTAATAAAAAATTGAAGAGAAACATTAAGGGTACTGATTCGCTCGATATATGCTCTATTCATCGCGTTCACTGTAAATAGTACTCAATGTTCATTCATTGATCTATGACGCTTAAGATATTGTCTTCCCGCTCTTTAACCTGAAAGCATGCCGGTCTTCGTTTGGATGCTAATTGCCCACTTTAAGACATGGAAGATTCCTTTATGCATACCCTCTTTCAGTGTCGGAAAATACAGCCGTTACTGGAGCTTGTCACAAGAATAACTTCTTTTCTATGTTCTGCCCATGAATTTACTCCTATTTCCTGGTATTTTATCAATCCACCAATGAAAACGAATATCATAGTCAGTAATCCTGCCATTTCTCTTTTCATTTATAAGACGACAATTGACGACCGAAGCTACTTATTCGTCAATAAAATACACTATACAAACTACATTAAGCTTATATTGATCCAGTTTATCCCCTTAACATTTCTAAACCCGCATACGAGTAAGCTTACTTCTAGAGTTTTAATAATACAAACTGATTCAAAATACAGACTAGCATGTTCATTTTGACATGGAACTTTAATAATGCAATTTTCAGAGTAAACAATGGTCAACCTTTTCTGAATTTCTGAGTTTCATCACTTGTATTTTTAGACTACTACTACTACTACTACTACTACTACTACTACTACTACTACTACTACTACTACTACAACCAAGAAAATATCAATATTCATTTTTTTCACGCTAGCGACGGCGGCTAAATAGTTCAGTCGTAGACTTAGCTGCAAAGTCCTTAATTGTCAGATATTTCGCCATATTCCCCAACCTTCTGTCATGAACTCTCCTCGACCAAGTACTGTTGTAGTGCCCAATAAATACGTCGGCATCTGCAAAGAGAAAGAAATTACAACATGAAATAATTATTTTTTCCCGTGAAGGACAATCATTAACAGGGAATATTCAAGTGCCACGAATACCTGCATTTGCAGAGCGCCATATGTATAACAAATATATTCTATTATTAATTTGAGACGTTCCGTCAACAACTCAATTTCTCTTCTTCTGAAGTGGATTTGCCTTCAATAACTATTTCAGGTCAGAATTTTCAACGGTACTTTTAAAAAAACAGGAATTTTAACGATTTTACTACATATACATAAATATATTCATGTAACTTATCATTATTAAAAGCTTCATGAGACGAGGTGTTTTTGACAAAAATGTAGTTAATGTGAGAGTATATATTTCGTTAAAGGCAATGCAATGAAAAAATGTTCTTCAAAAAGCATTCTTAAGTAAAATGTAAGGTAACATGTACAGTTGTATGCTGAAAACGTTGCCATTGCATTCCATTGTGGAAGACCGATCATCTACTAAGGATTAAAACAACTACTTTTCATGTAGTGTAAAACGTTGTTCGATTTCCATAGTGCTGAGAACATTGAAGTTGTGCTCCCCTTTCATCAAATGACACGCAACACTATCGTCCTAATGTCGGATTAGGAGATTCACACTGGCAACTGGCATTAAAATAACCAACACGCAGTTGAAAGCCATGAATTATCGACACTGTCTACTATCAACTATGGTTCCCCGTCTGAATTTTGCTAAATTCGTAAATATCCTTTCTGTGCATAGATAACACAGGGCAAAGCGGCCATTTCGAATTTCAGATATCTTTAAATCTGTTGGTAACGAAAAAAAGGTATCGCCTGCAACAAATTGATAGATAACTTTGCACAGACTCTTTTGCATAGACTGATCTAATAAAATGCAATGCAATGGTGCATTGAATGGTTGTTCATATTATGCATAGCTCTTATAGGGTAAGCTTAAGTGGTAGAGAATTGATTTACCTAAACATAAGATTTGGCACATGTAAACTTACTTGCGCAGAGGTCTTGTTCAATAAGAGACCATATATAAGGGTCTTTCTTCTCTTCAGCATGTCTGTCATTTGTGATATTTTCAGCAGAAAAGGTATTTGCGACCCCTAGACTCCGAAATACTCGTACGAAGTTCTACAAAACATAAGGGTACATTGTCCTTGAAAACAAAATGCCGATAAAAGTAAACATATTCAAAACAATACCTCTGATCAACGACTCAAGGAGTATGCTATGTACCAAAACGAGAATGTTGATTTTTGCAAAGAGAGCATCTGGATTAGGAAATGTATGAAATAAACTAGCTGTGTTATCATGCTGCAAGAATACATTAAAATTTACATATTATTTGTCCTTCGAAAAGCGTACCAACAATTAATAATGTATTATAGCTACAGCGAAGGAGATAATAGAGAGTCCAGGACCACATCCCATGCCCAGATAGCTACAAATATAATTTTTTATGCAATTTAGTTTACTTAATCTTGTATAAACAAAAATTATTTACCGATGAAGGAATTAAAATGTTTTTTTTATCGTAATTACTGACCAAACACAACAAAATCTTCATCACATTCAAACAATCGTCTCTCAAATATTCCACGACAAGTTGACACACAATTAGAGCTCCGACTCAAGATAAACGTGGAAATATATTTCATGACTAGTCTCTACTGTGAACATACAAAAGGGCAAGCAACGTGTACACACTTAATAAACGAAAAATGGCAGAGCATTGCATTCTAAAATTTATTTGGAAATATTAATTCCATATCTATTTCGAGGGCTACCATGCGTGTGACTCGTCACCAGAGCATGTCTTAATCTTGCCGATAAACTTAATGTATCATCCTCAGGCCAGTAGTTCGTTCTACTCAGTGCTGATGTGGATACATACACAGCGTGTATCAAACCTATTAAGTGAAAATAAATTATATTGAAATAATTTTCATGCAATGCTTATTTCATGGAAAAAGACTTTTCAATAAATGATAGAAATGGGAAAAAAAACTAAGTCTTCCAAAATAAAAATGTGATATGTAATAATTTCAGTTTTGTTTAACAAAAACAAAAAATAATTTTTACTAAAATCTATTCAATTCCTCTGAGAAATACGTGTCCGATTTCAAACATGAAAATGCTGAACGCATTGTGTTAAAATCAAATAAAGGGAGCTTTGGTGAAAACGGTTCACTGAAAATAAAAGGAAAAAGATTTTGCAAATATTTGAAATACTTTCTGAATATATATCAGAATGGATTTGCCGCAAAAAACGACAAAAACGTTACTTTAAATATTTGCTTGTAAAACGAAAAATAAATCACATGGTTCTTATTCTAACGAAATGCAAAGGTTTATTATCGGTAGAACCTCGTAACAGATTTTCAGACTCTTAAACTTCTGCATTGCTTAATTTCAGTGTACTAAAGAAGTGCCAGTATTTAAAAAAGTGACAGATCTGTCATAGGGTACCACTGGCCAGAGTGGGTGTTATCTGTAGTTTCGAAACGGTATAAAATTGTGTCTTTTCGAATGGAAAAATATCTCTGTAACAATAATTTATTTTATGAATTTCAATCCGATTTTAGACAGGGTTTGAAACATGTCTCACTAACATAACGGGTCACATCAAAAACGAACTTTGACGACGGAAGGAATCAGGCCGGCTTTCAGCTGAAGAAAGGGTTGTATATTTACAACACTTGATGCATAAGATAATACATGGTCAATTATCGTCTCATTTGTCTGCAGCCGTACTCATGAAAAATAGTATTCATATATATAATACTTGACGTATATATATTTCTGTTTATAAACTATTTGGTGGTAAAGCCTCTCAGATTTGCTTTCATTATTGTATATTACAACAACAGATTAATTTATCACTTAGCACTAGCAATTTTTTCTCAAATTGTGCTGTAAAACAAAAAAGTAAAAAGCTATATACACAGTGTTCTTGTTAATAAGTCCACAAATGTGTTCGATGAAGTTTGTCGCAGGTTTTGGTGCTTTTACTATTGTTATTTTGTTCCTTTGTTACATGTCAATAGTGCTCATGTATTCTTTTTGACCGCATTTGTAATAGGTATTAGGACTTTCATGTATAAATAGCTTATGATCGTGAGTATTTTATGTTTGCTTTTTTCATCTGTATTGTGTATTTGTATTATGTTTGGAGGTTGACTATTTGTGCAAAACAATTTAATAAAATTATATAAAAATCAACAACATGGCTTACCACTTCTAGGGGCTGTAATATTAAGATCACAGAGTAATTAATAGTTTCATAAGCTCAGTTTCTTGAAAATCAAAAATTACTTTGCTTATAGAGCTAATACAGGGACGGTGGTCATTTTGAAATCGCCTGTCGGTAAATATTTTGCAGTTCCACATTTTGTACGATGATGTACGGTTTTCATTTCTTGAGATTGAAAGGAAAAAGTTTGAAATTTCATTACGGAAAGTATGAATAAAAGTTTAAGCCTTTTATTTCGAAGGGCGTACTACCTAATTTTTCCATATATCACCAATGCTAGATGCACTCATACTCTACGTTTCATGAAATCCTCGTTCACATTATAGCTTATTGTGAGAATGTTAGACGAATCATATGCCAGTCGGCGCCGGTTGATTTTATTTGGCGGGATACACTGAGTTTGAGCATTGGAAGGTGTATTAGTATGCTATTATTTAATATTGCACACTTTTTCTAGAAACTTGAATAAGGTCATCTCCAACGAGATGTTTTGCCCCTCTAAAAAATCCCTACACATCTATGCTCAGTATTGTAGTGTTATAAGTTTTTATACCTCCAACAAACGTCGGACTGTGACATTTAAAATAATCCTATACAATAGTTTACATTAATCTACATTATGGAATACAAAATATTGAGTCAGCATAATAGAATTCAAGAACTTACCGTTGAGATAGGTGGAGTAGCAACGTACACTTGTGTTAAATTGTTGGTTTTCATGAAATTCTGAATAGACTTAGCAATGTTGCGCGTGAGATTCATCATTAGTGTAAGGTCCCGCCTGTAGTATTCACATTTTTTATTATGACCACTGTCAACATGTTCACACATTGCTTTGTATCTGCAAAAATATAATCAAAATCGACAAGTTTGTGTAGAGGATTTTCAAAAATGGTCCAATTTCTGTATGAAGCAATAGTATAACGATTCAATCATTGCACTTTCAGCTTTAAAATATTTCCACAAAGCTAAAGAACTCGACATTATATTTTTCACGTTTCTTCTTAAGAATACACCGCAAGTGTAGGCAATCCTTTCTGGGTGAGACATTACATGAATTCACATTGTTTACGTCATTTTTACGTCATAGTTTACATTATGTTAAACGCATAGTCATATTAACAGCATTGAAATTGACTTTATATTTCCAAAGCTCATAAAGTAAATCGAAATATACGATTTAAGTTTTGAGTATTTAAAATTTCTAAACAATGTTCAGTTTGCCCATAGAAATGTGAGAAAATAGTCTCGTAAACTAATGACAATGTCTGACTGAACTTACCCCACATCCAAAGTAAGGAGAAAAACTAATCATGATTCACCGCATTTAATTCCTGTTATTACAAACCGTTGCAAGATCATTTTACTGTCTGTACACAACTTCAAATTGCTTAGTACGAAATTCTTATTTACTTTTTATTAAAAGCTTATTTACAATTCATTCGGCTTGTTCCTCCAATGAATCGCAAGATATGGCCGTCCCTTCAATACATTTTTACGAATGCTCTCCGCTGCATGCTGTATACCTGGTGACGGTACCAGATGCTCGATGACTTTTTCACCAGTAGTCCGTGCGGAAAGACCTCCAAAGTGTAGGGCCCAAACTCCAACACAGTTCATCGAAGACGCTTCTTCAAGTCGCTCTAAAAGTTGATCGTTTGTTGCCGGTAGCTGTTCGTAATCTGGTAGTGCTACACCGAAAGCAGAACGATAAAGTTCTGCAGAAATTGAATACGCATGCATAACATGCCTTCCTCCTTTAGGAGATGTTAAGAGAGTTTCAACTGTTTTGTTGCAATTTGCGTTGAATTCTTCCAGAGAGATCATATTTACAATTGTCTTCAACTGGTTTATATCAAATGTCTCTTCTAGTGTTCTTGTGTCTCTCGGTTGTTCGTGTGCATGAGCAGCGAACATACGATGTTCATAAAACACGATTGCGTTCACCAAAGAACGATTTTGCGTGACAGCGTATTGCAGAGCAGATTTAAAATGACTGTATTGACAGTTTGGGCCACCGCGTCCTATGGCATTGATATACAGCAGGAGGCGTGTAGATGAATTTGTATTGACCTGCGGACGTAATAAGATACATTGAAAGCAGCCTGTTAAATTCAACTGTAAAAGCAACAGTCCAAACGCTTCTGTATAAGAAAATTTAAAAACCTATCTTCATGTGAATGACGCTATGTATAACAGTGGTATGCAACTATTGGACATTGTTTTTATCTGTGATACTTGTTGCAAGGAAGTAATACATGCTGACTATTGACCACACTGGTTTCACAAATCAGTGGTGCCTGAAAGTAACATGTGCCTTCGGGATGACGCATTACACAAAATAAACCACCGAATTTCATTGAAACTTGTCGGTAAATTTGCTAAATAGATCTTGATCATCTTCCGTGTAGGTAGATAAATTCGTTAGCGCCCAACCTTAAAGGGGAGGAAGAAGAGTTCCGCAGAATAGATACATAGCGAAAACACATTAATAGAGGCTTCGAAACATCAATTACCTTAGATTGCATAACTTCCAATTTTAATTTTGAAGTACTAAAGATAAATTCAAACCGAACGACAAAATTACTGCTTAAAATACTGTTTAGACTTACAGATTTAAAAGCTGTCTGCTGCCACTTCATTGACGTCGATGAGCTTATATTAATTCTTGCGTCTTTTATACCAGAAGTGCTTTTGTTTTCGGTTTTCTCTGGAGTAAGTATCATCTTCGGTCGTGGTAGGTAGCCTATTCCAAAATGATCATCATCAGTATTTATCCAGAACAGCGTAAAAACGCAAATTACAATTGTGGCTGAAAGAATTGCAGCAAAGCCTCTCAGCAGCATGGTCCGATTGATTTTCAAAGATGAGAGGTTGCTGTGGAACACAACTTATGGAGAACGACACAATTATTCTCTAGGTGGAGCATCTGCGATACTCAACCCAAACGCTAGCCATTAACCTTTGCAAAGATTAGATCATGATATTAATATGACAAATGGCTTTATGACAAATGGCTTTAGGCAACCTGGTTGGTATTAATGACGATACCCTATTAAACAATTGCATAAATCTGACAAATGCTAGGCATCCTGTTCCGTATATAACACACACATACATCTCTCTCTCTCTCTCTCTCTCTCTCTCTCTCTCTCTCTCTCTCTCTCTCTCTCTCTCTCCTCTCTCTCTCTCTCTCTCTCTCTCTCTCTCTCTCTCTCTCTCTCTCTCTCTCTCTCGTCCCCGATGTCAGTGATAGCATATTTCGCTTCTTGCTCTTAAAAAGTATTGGCCCGCATTTAGAGTGAGCTGTCACAAGGATTCCTCTAATACGTACGTAACAGCTTGACGTGTTTGCCACAAAACTATATTTTCTGACTTCCGATCGGAATATTAATGGAATTTAAAGAGAAGACATACTAATATTTCAGGCTTAAGTTAACATAAGCAAATCAATATGAAAAATGTTGCACTATTGCGATTAAGAATACCAGACAGGCTCGAATTAAGTATTTTTGCTAACGATGCATAATGCTTTTTGAGTGACAAATTTAAAAAAAAACTAACGATGGAAATGTTAAGAACGACGGAGAAGAGACATGGCTTGCAATACTTCCAAATTAATACATAATTAGTAGCTATTGACGAAGACATATTTCTCACATCTCCAAAACAGGTTCACTGAATAAATTGGACCACAAAAAGAGTCAGGTTTCCTTGTCTAAAGCAAATTATAGGAAAGTATGTTTTTTTGCAAACTATCAGGAAATCGAAAAATGTTATTGAAAGAGTGGCAAAAACACTTCACATTATTCAGATCCAAAGTAGCAAATTCAACTTCCGAAGTGTGTCTAATTTTCAACAGCTTTATTTTTATAGTGTCTTTATTACGAGGAACATGAACGGAATTTTTATACCTAAAAAGAGGAACATGAAGATGCCACGCTACCATTACATACATTTTGACTTTGCCGGCTCATATTCATATTCGCTGCACTAGATTTAGGGAATGTACACGGCTTTGAGTGTACAGACTAGGATTACTGATGTCGCAGATCATTTGCATACACTTGGCGGGATTTTTTTGAATTCTCCTGAAACGATAGTTTATCAAGGGGTAAACACTTCTTGTTACACCCTACGGAGGATTTAGAGCATTTCATTTTTACCTTTTGTCGGAATATTTAATGGCAATTTGTCTTCGCGGATAAAATCGCAGTCCTAGCTGAACACAATTATTCCATAGATGGGATAACCGTAGCAAATCTTCTCCACAGTCTGCCTGACAGTCAGAGAGCGCTCAGTGGAAATACATCTCTGTTTGTCTAAAGTATTGTGAGAGTCGTAGTTATACCCGATTTAGTTGCAACAATGGATGTATGAATCACAGACAACATTTACGAAAATCACTTGGCAACATAGACAGTGCTGGCTGCGTCCGACAATAACCTGCTGCAAGTTTTAAAGCCATGCCAAGTTCACCCGACGCCGGTCATTTAGTGTACAGACGTGACGATGAGTATCTCGACTACGAGCTGACGTCATTGAGGTAAAGTGTACGAAAAATTGTTTTCAACTTGCTTTAATGCAAGAAGCCGTAAGTACCCAGATACCTCGCGGTCAAGAATTGTCTATATTCCAAGTTTTTGATTCCCGTAGGGGAAACAACAGATACACTTAGGGAATGGTCATTTTCTTCAGCCTTTGGGCTGTGGATTCATCAGAGGGGTCATCCTGTTTTTTTACATGGGCCATGGGGTTTACCATTTTTTCGAAATGCTCAATGCGCGGGGGAGGGGGTGGGGTGTGTCAGTGTGTTTTTGAATTAAGACACTGCTCATAATTGCATAAACTGCATCGTATCAGCCTCGAATTGCATCATTCGGTTGCAGTTTTCTGGCAAAAGGCTAAACATAAAGAAATAAAACGTGTTTCTCAAAACAGCCCTTCACAACATATGTCAGACGATAGTGATTGCCTTTGTCAATAACGAATCTGGCTTCTCCTCCTCGAGGGAAGATAAAGATTACAACACCGAATGGAGGGGATATATAATGATAGAGCGACTGATGATGGGACCTCACTTTGGTCCAAAAACACCGTTATAGGACGAATCATAAGCATAAGACTGTTTTCCGGGGACGAGTTTATTATAATTCGAACAATGACGTCGAGTGTTTGATTTTCGTAATGACAAGTTTTTGATTCCCGTAATAACGAGTTTAATTCTCGTAATTACTAGTTTTTATATCTCGTTATTGCGAGTTCTTCTTTCGCAATTAAGTGTTTTGAATCTCGTAATTATGAGTTTTAATTCTCTTAACTACGAGTTTTTGTTCTCGTAATTACGAATTTTGAATTCTCCTTACCGCGAGGTTTTGATACGAGATTTAATTCCGAAAATGAGAATGTTGCAATAGCATTTACTAAAGGTGCATTTACTAGTTCTTTTGTGTGTTACACTGATACGTTCTTGCATTAAATCTGGGTAAACATATCTTCGACGTATGAAAATTTGAACAATCATGATTGGCAGTTTCGTGGCATTTACATAATATTATGTTGTCAAATGATCGTTCAGGGCACACGGTTTAGAACATATCCGTTCTCTCATAAAAACACATTTTTTTCAGTTTATTTTCGACTCGTGTAGTCGCTATATATTCACCGGTCATGATTCAATGACAATTGGCGCCGTAACATGACAAAATTACGGGATTGTGAGACCAAAGACAAGACGTCCTTTGAGTAGTGCACATTCCCTGCGAGGGATTGTGGCACCGTAGAATAACCATGACACGTCCGATATTTTCTGACATTTGCATAGACTTACTATAATCCGGCTTTTAGAGGGGAGGTTCCTGTTTAACACTGTTTAAGAAGTACTTCAAATTTCAAGAAATCCCAAAGTGGAATAAACAGCAACGAATGTAATGCAAGAGAGTGCATGAAAAAGAGCGTTCGTCACAAATAGCTGATTATGATCTGGAGATCTGATGTTGTCAGTTGAGAGTGCAGGAGGTGGAATTGCATGTGGTGGTGCTGAACCACTAGCAACATGATGGTCAACAAATTCTAGAATTTGACAGCTCCGTCTTCGAGTCCTTTAGCAGCTTTGGTTCATCTAGCTTTCATTATGAATGTTATCGAATGTTAACATGCAGTTTTTAAATTCGACCTGTAGTGTTGTCAAAGATGCAGTTGCTTTTTGTCGAAGAGGGCTTGGAAGCAAAGATAATGTAGTACATTTATCTGAAAACAATGTACGTGGTCTTTTTATCCAAAACGTTTTAGTAGTGTCAAGATTAATTGGATCCTTGTTAGTAATTTGTTTTTGGACAACATCTCTTGAAATGCTATTTGTGACAAGTGATTAAATATTTTCCTTTTATTTCTTAATTTCTTAATGTCTATAACAAAGATCATTGCAGACACAATGCTTGCTGAAATTTTATCTTTCCGAGATACACTTATTTATGTCCAGAAACTAGCGCCAGAAAAATACGCATAGCTTGAGTATGTCTGGCACTTCAAAGCTAGGGACAAACCATTCAAGATATCCAAGGCCAAACAATAATTAAATTGTGCTGCTCCGATAACATGGTTTTCAAAAATAAGGAAGGCATGGTAAAAGCCACTTATGTCTTAAAATAGTTGATTTGGCAGTTTTGCCAAGGCAGCCAAGATTGGTTGCATTCATTAAACGAAACAACAAAGAAAAAAATAAAAGTTTCTGCAAAGGAAAACTACGTTAAAAGGTTCGAAAATATTTTTAAAAATGACTTCTCACTCAAAGTCTCTTGTGAAATTTTGTTGGATGAGTAATAAAAAAGTGAAGAGAAAAAGTAAGGGTACTGATTCGCTCGATATATGCTCTACTCATCGCGTTCACTGAAAAAAAGTTCTCAATGTTCATTCATTGATCTATGACGCTTAAGATATTGTCTTCCCTCTCTTTAACCTAAAAGCATGTTGGTCTTCGTTTGGATGCTAATTGCCCACTTTAAGACATGGAAGATTCCTTTATGCATATGCTGTTTCAGTGTCGGTAAATACAGCCGTTACTGGAGCTTGTCACAAGAATAACTTCTTTTCTATGTTCTGCCCATGAATTTACTCCTATTTCCTGGTATTTTATCAATCAACCAATGGAAAACAATATCAGAGTCAGTAAACCTGCCATTTCTCTTTTCATTTATAAGACGACAATTGACGACCGAATCTAGTTATTCATCAACAAAATACATTATACAAACTACATTAAGCTGATATTGATCCTGTTTATTCCCTTGAAATTTCTAAACCTGCGTACGAGTAAGCTTACTTCTAGAATTTTAATAATGCAAACTGATTCAAAACACAGACTTGCTTGTTCATTTTGACATGGACCTTTAATAATGCAATTTGCAGAGTAAACAATGGTCAACCTTTTCTGAATTTCTGAGTTTCATCACTTGTGTTTTTAGACTACTACTACTACTACTACTACTACTACTACTACTACTACTACTACTACTACTACTACTACTACTATTGAAACCAATAAAATATCAATTTTCATTCCTTTCACGCTAGCGACGGCGGCTAAAAAGTTCAGTCGTAGACTTAGCTGCAAAGTCCTTAATTGTCAGATATTTCGCCATATTCCCCAACCTTCTGTCATGAACTCTCCTCGACCAAGTACTGTTGTAGTGCCCAATAAATACGTCGGCATCTGCAAAGAGAAAAAAAAATACAACATGAAATAATTATTCTTTTCCTGTGAAGGAGAATCATTAACAGGGAATATTCAAGTGCCACGAATATCTGCATTTGCAGAGCGCCATATGTAAAACAAAAATATAAGTAATTTGAGACGTTCCGTCAACAACTCAATTTCTCTTCTTCTGAAGTGGCTTTGCCTTCAATAACTATTTCAGGTCAGAATATTCAACGGTACTTTTGAGAAAACAGGCATTTTAACGATTTTACTTTAATATAAAATCTATATTTCATGTAAATTATCATTATTAAATGCTTCATGAGAAGAGGTGTTTGTGACAAAAATGTAGTTAATGTGAGAGTATATATTTCGTTATAGGGAATGAAAAAAATGTTCTTCAAAAAGCATTCTTAAGTTAAATGTAAGGTAACATGTACAGTTGTATGCTGAAAACGTTGCCATTGCATTCCATTGTGGAAGACCGATCATCTACTAAGGATTAAAACAACTACTTTTCATGTAGTGTAAAACGTTGTCAATAATGATTTCCATAGTGCTGAGAACATTGAAGTAAATTATGTAAATTATCATTATTAAATGCTTCATGAGAAGAGGTGTTTGTGACAAAAATGTAGTTAATGTGAGAGTATATATTTCGTTATAGGGAATGAAAAAAATGTTCTTCAAAAAGCATTCTTAAGTTAAATGTAAGGTAACATGTACAGTTGTATGCTGAAAACGTTGCCATTGCATTCCATTGTGGAAGACCGATCATCTACTAAGGATTAAAACAACTACTTTTCATGTAGTGTAAAACGTTGTCAATAATGATTTCCATAGTGCTGAGAACATTGAAGTTGTGCTCCCCTTTCATCAAATGAAACGCAACACTATCGTCCTAATGTCGGATTAGTAGATTCACACTGGCAACTGACATTAAAAATAACTAATACTCGCACTTGAAAGCCATGAATTATGGACACTGTCTACTATCAACTATGGTTCCCCGTTTGGATTTTGCAAAACTCGTAAATGTCGTTTCTGTACATGGATAACACAGGGCAAAGCGGCTATTTTGAATTTCAGATATCTTTAAATCTGGTAGATTGGTAACGAAAAAAGGAAGGTATCGCCTGCAACAAATTGATAGATTACTTTGCACAGACTCTTTTGCGTAGACTGACCTAAAAATGCGATGGTGCATCGAACGGTTGTTCATAGAATAGGTAAGCTTAAGTGGTAGAGAATTGTTTTACCTAAACATAAGATTTGGCACATGTAAACTTACTTGCGCAGAGGTCTTGTTCAATAAGAGACCATATATAAGGGTCGTTCTTCTCTTCAGCATGTCTGTCATTTGTAATATTTTCAGCAGAAAAGGTATTTGCGACCCCTAGACTCCGAAGTACTCGCACGAAGTTCTACAAAACATAAGGGTACATTATCCTTGACAACAAATTGCCGATAAAAGTAAACATATGATCAACGACTCATGGAGTGTGCTATGTACTAAAATGAGAATGTTGATTTTTGCAAAGAGAGCATCTGGAATTGGAAATGTATGAAATAAACTAGCTGTTTTATCATGCAGCAAGAATACATTTACATGTTTATTTGTCCTTAATGTCGAGAAAAGCGTACCAAACAATTAATGAAATATTATAGCTACAGGGCAGGAGTCAATAGAGAGTCCAGTACCACATCCCCTGCCCAATAGCTTTTGATCGTGAGTATTTTATTTTCGCTTTTTTATCTCAATTTGTATAATTTGGGGGGGGTTGACTGTTTGTGCAAAACAATTTTATAAAAATATATAAAATCAACAACATGGTTCACCACTTCTGAGGGCTGTAATATTAAGATCATAGAGTTACTGTAATTAATAGTTTCTTAAGCTCAATTTCTTGAAAATCAAAAATTCATGTTGCCCATAGAGTTAACACAGGGACGGTGGTCATTTTGAAATAGCCTGTCGGTAAATATTTTACAGTTTATTTTTTACGATGATGTACGCTTTTCATTCTTGAGAGTGAAAGGAAAAAGTTTGAAGTTTGATTACGAAAGTTTGGAATAAAAGTTTAAGCCTTTTATTTCGAGGGGCGTACTACCTAATTTTTCCATTTATCACAAATGATAGATACACTCATACTCTACGTTTAGTGAAATCCTGTTCACATTATAGCTTATTGTGAGAATGTTAGACGATCCCTATGCCAGGCGTCGCCGGTTGATTTTGTCTGGCGGGATACACTGAGTTTGAGCATTGGAAGGTTCATTACTATGCTATTATTTAAAGCCCCAATAGCTGCGTATGTTTAAGAAACCGATGTCAAAATATCCTTAGTTTACCAAGAGTTTTCTTTGAATAAGACCCATTAGAGACTAAAAAAGTGTATAACGCTGCCATGACTGTCAAAAGTGGCATGTAAATTCAAAGGTTTTAACGTCATTTTAGATTTCCCGCCATTTTCAAAAACTAATCATATGACAGAGGAAATAAAGATTAAAACAACAAAATGTTGGCCATCGTGTAATGTGCATTCAAGTAAAAGGGATCATGCTTGTTTCTGGTATGATCACGATGTGTACGTGCAGGAAATACTCGTTTTATATTTTCCCGTTGGGGCGCCATTATATTGGTGCGGAACCCGTCTATAATTTAACCTGTTAAAATGCGTTGGCATGATCAAAATAAGCGAGCTGTGATACTTCAATACAAGTCCTTCAGTTCACACATTTACACAAACTAACTTTGGTTTGGAAATAAAATCATGAAAATAATGCATAAAATAAGCACATATTGGGGCTTTAATACTGCACACTTTGTAGAAACTTGAATAGGGTCATCTCCAACAAATTGTTTTGCCCCTCTCAGAAACTCCCTGCAAATCTATACTCAGTATTGTGGTGTTATAAGTTTTCATACCTCCAACAAACAACGGACAGTGACATTTAAAATAATCCTATACAATTGCTTACATTACTCTACATTATGGAATACAAAATAATGAGTCAGCATAATAGATTTCAAGAACTTACCGTTGAGATAGGTGGAGTAGCAACGTACACCTGCGTTAAATTGTTGGTTTTTATGAAATTCTGAATAGAGTTAGCAATGTTGCGCGTTAGATTCATCATTAGTCCAAGGTCCCGCCTGTAGTATTCACATTTTTTATTATCGCCATTGTCGACATGTTCACACATTGCTTTGTATCTGCAAAAAAATAATCAAAATCGACAAGCTTTGTGTAGAGAATTTTAAAAAATGGTCAAATTTCTGTATGAAGCAATAGCATAACGATAAAATCATTGCAATGCCAGCTTTAAAATATTTCCACAAAGCTAAAGTACTTGACATTACATATTGTTCACGTTTCTTTTTTAGAATAGACCGCAAGTGTAGGCAATCGTCTCTGGGCGAGACATTACATGACTTTGCATCGTATACGTCATGTTTACATCATAGTTTACGTTATGTTAAACGCATATAGTCATATTAACAGTATTGAAATTGGCTTAATATTTCCTAAGCTCATTAATTAAATCGAAATATACAATTGAGCTTTGAAAGTTTTCAAATCATGGTTTAGTTTGCTCATAGGAATGTGAGAAAATAGTCTCATAAACTAATGAAAATGTCTGACTAAACCTATCCTACATCCAAAATAAGGAGGGAAACTAATTATAATTCACCGCATTTAATTCCAATTCGTGCTATTATAAACCGTTGCAAGATCATTTTACTGTCTGTACACAACTTCAAATTGCTTAGTACGAAATTCTTATTTACTATTTATTAAAAGCTTATTTACAGTTCATTCGGTTTGTTCCTCCAATGAATTGCAAGGTATGGCCGTCCCTTCAATACATTTTTACGAATGCTCTCCGCTGCATGCTGTATACCTGGTGACGGTACCAGATGCTCGATGACTTTTTCACCAGTAGTCCTTGCGGAAAGACCTCCAAATTGTAGGGCCCAAACTCCAACACAGTTCATCGAAGACGCTGCTTCAAGTTGCTCTAAAAGTTGATCATTTGTTGCCGGTAGCTGTTCGTAATCTGGTAGTGCTACACCGAAAGCAGAACGATAAAGTTCTGCAGAAATTGAATACGCATGCATAACATGCCTTCCTCCTTTAGGAGATGTTAAGAGAGTTTCAACTGTTTTGTTGCAATTTGCGTTGAATTCTTCCAGAGAGATCATATTTACAATTGTCTTCAACTGGTTGATATCAAATGTCTCTTCTAGTGTTCTTGTGTCTCTCGCTTGTTCATGTGCTTGCGCAGCGAACATACGATGTTCATAAAACACAATTGCGTTCACTAAAGAACGATTTTGCGTGACAGCGTATTGCACAGCAGATCTAAAATGACCGTACTGACAGTTTGGGCCACCGCGTCCTATGGCATTGATATACAGCAGAAAGCGTGTAGATGAATTTGTATTGACCTGCGGACGTAATAAGATACATTGAAAGTAGCCTGTTAAATTTAACTATAAAAGCAACAGTCCAAACGCTTCTGTATAAGACAAATGTAAAAACCTGTCTTCATGTTAATGACGCTAATATAAGTACATTATAACGGTGATACGGTGATAACATACTGTGTTACATGTTTAACAACCGCTGATATTGTTGACAAATGAGTTTTTTTCCAGACTGAAATTCCAATTTTCAACAATAACAATGCTAAATATACACATATGAACTGAGTTGATTACCTTAAATGCTGAATATTCATTATGCCTTGAGAAGTAGAACAAGAAACTGCAATACATACACAAAATAAAACTAATACGAAACTGCCAATAGTTACAGCTAATGGAGCTTTAAATATGCCGGAACTGATTTCTGTCAGAATCAGTACAAACACTTCTGTATACTTTCTGAGGGCTTGTTCAGGGATGTGCATATAGCTGTATCAGCCCTGAGGAACTACAGAGACTACCAGCTATTACAAAGATATCCCAAGTACAGCATAGTTAGAAAAATAAATATGACAGCTACATTTCACATTCATGTGCCTAGTGTGTCAACAGTCCAGTACGATAGTTTTGCAAATAGTACATGCAACTAGGGTTTGAAAAACTCTGCTTGACCCTCTGCTTCTCAGTCAGCCAGCAATGTATACAGTTCTGTTTTGGGGAAATTCCAACATAGCTGGTACATGAATGTGTGCATAGCCACAACGGCACTGTGGATTACAGTAAGACTAGTACAGGGAGGTAAGTATCTATGTGTCCAAGGTGAAAAAAGGGCTGAAAATTTCAACAGGGCTGGTCTGTGGATGCGTTCATCACTGTGCCACAAATGCTAAACACAGGCCCTGGTATAGGGAGGTGAAAAGCACTTTCGGTACATGTATATAGTGCTTGGCACATTACATGCCTACAGCACACATCCCCATGCTAGAGCTCTGTACAAATTATGGCTGTTTTACCAGGAGCTAATCTTGTACCTAAAATTTTTAAGTTTTGCATCTTTTTATTCCAGGATGCAGGAAAATTCAGATTGCCAGGCACAGATGCAAAGTTGCCCTGCTTATTGGTGTGCTAGTCTAGGAAGGAACAAGCAGTCTGTGTCGTTTCTTGAAGGTGTTACATTCTGTAGCATGGAAAGAGACAATGTTGTGCTACGTCTGCTTAGTTATCTGGGGTTTCAAACTTTGATTACATCAGATGTGTGAAAGGAACATTTCAATTTGTAGAGACTTCTAGCGATCAGCCTAAACTGGGATGCGAGGTAAATGGCCTGGTAATTATGAGTAGTCTGTAGTGTGCAGGGGTTTCCCAGTGAAACTGCTGGAATTTGGCATCAGATGCAAGAGTTAAATGTTATACCATAAAATTATGTTATCAATGTGATTTTACAAGTAGCATTCAAAAGAATGTCATTTTTAGTGAGTATACCCTTGTAAATATAAGATTTGATTATTTTGCAACAATTACTGTTTCGTTTCTTGTCAAATTGCAATAAATTTTAGTCTGAGATTAATTGTAATACTTTGTTTTTGTTGTTTTTTTTATGTAGTCTGCAGGATTTCTAACTACTACAGCTGTTGTCTGTGTTTCAGATGTGGTACAATCCTACTTAGTGTGGCTTCATCACATAGAGGACCCAATAGGCTATTCCATTTGATAATATCCTACCCTGTATCTGCAAAATTTGATGAAATCCAATTTGAATTCGAAAGATGGTCAGAAATAATTATTCAACCCCCCCCCCCTCCCCCATGATTCATATTGAACTGGTTTGTGAGGAAGCCATACAATAGCCCTGGAGTGGCATGCCTGCAAGCCAGCTGATAATGGCTTGTTGGTAAACCAGAGGAATTCTCAAAGTGGCTTACCTGTAAACCAGAATTAGTCAAAAAATTGGTCTGTCAGTAAGCCACATTGCACTAATATTGGCTCATCTTCAAACCAGATGGAACCAGAATTGGCTTACTGTTGAGCCAGAGAAGTGTGATATGGGTTTGTAAATAAGCCACTGTTCAGCATTCTCTGGTATATCAGCAAGCCATGTTCATATGATGGTGGAATTGCCTGTAAACCATTGTTCAGTAGAGACTGGCTTGCTGGCAAACTTAAGTGATCTATGCTTGGCCTGTATATATGTCACATCAAAAACAAAACTGGCATGCACAGAAACCAGACTTGGCATGCCAGAAAGCCAAAAATAAGCCAAAATTCACAACTCGAAGCAATCCGTTTACTGACAAACAAGCCGGTTTATTTTTGGCCTGAATGTAGCTTGCCGGCAAACCAGAAACATTTGCAGTGTAAGATTACCTAGATTGTATGGCTTCAAAACTTAATTTCGAAGTAGTAAAAATAAAGCAATAAAAGAGGCAGTCATATCACTATATAAAACCAAACGACAAAAGTACTGCTTAAAACATTGTTTACACTTACAGATTTAAAAGGTGTCTGCTGCCACTTCATTCGAGTAGATGAGCTCACATTAATTCTTGTGTCTTTTATACCATAGGTGTTTTTGTTTTCGGTTTTCTCTGGAGTCAGTGTCATCTTCGGTCGTGGTAGGTAGCCTATTCCAAAATGATCATAATCAATATTTATCCAGAACAACGTAAAAACGCAAATTACAATTGAGGCTGAAGAATTGCAACAAAGCCTCTTAGCAGCATGGTCCGAGTGATTTTCAAAGAAGAGAGGTTGCTGTTGAACACAAAGAAATATGGAGAACGATACAATCATTCGTTGTAGGTGGAGCATCTGCGATACCTGACCAAAACGCTACCCTTTAACCTTTGCAAAGATTTGATCAGGATACAAATATGACATATAGCTTTAGGCAACCTGTTCCGTATTAATGAGACAGCCTATTAAACCTTTGCATAAATCTGGCAAATGTTGTAATATTTAATTTTTCGTGTCCTTTTATCAATACAAAAGGACTATTGTTCACATAGATTGCAGAATAGTGTAAGTGAATGCATCATTCAGCTACATGATCTGGAATCTGAAAAAGATCACAGCCTTCATCTTCCTCACTGTCATGCGCACACATTTATCAATGTTTTCCACCACGGGGGAGGGGGGGAATATAGGACTAACAGGAGAATTTGACTTTTTTTGCCATGTCAAACCCCCACTTTCGGACCATAAAATGATGTCAAACACCCAGGGGGCCGGCGAATACAGGTTCACTCACTGACTACGTGTGGGTGATGAAAGTGAGACAGTTTGTCTCTCATGACAGTCTATGGGAGATGATGTTCTCTACATGGCTATGTAAAATTGTTCACTACACCAGGGCATGTGATATTGTGATTTGGAAATTGTTGGCGGCCTGAAAATCATTTCTAAAATTAGCAAACGCTAGTGGTAGAGGAGTTAGTGAATACCTTAGTACCCTGAAAACGGTCATGAGTAAGGGGAGTGTATGAATAATTTTTTATGCAAACATTGATCACTACGTCTTTTTTAATTGTAATGTAAAACAGAAGGAAGAAAATACTTGGTATGTACTTTGATATGACGTATGGCTTACTTTCAAATTTTTTCAAAAAATAAATAGGCTTAAATGTAGCCTCTGTTGCATTCATGAAGAAACAGGTGAAGTTATACTTTAAATTTAAAGGACAAGTATCGTAACTTTTTTCTCGATTATAGAAATTGCAGACAACATGAATGGCACACGTCGCCACTCGCGGAAATGAATGCATATTTTCTGATTGAAAAGTTTTGACTGAGCGATTGCTAGGTCTCATCGCCTTTTAAAATGATTCTGAAAAGTTTGACAGACATTCTATACTGCTGAAAACGATCGCGACACGATCAGTTAATGATACCGTAAAATCTTAAAAGACGTAATTTTTTGCGATATTTAGGCGTACAGCCCAGGATGACGGTGAGTTTTGCTTGCCTAACGTAAAACGGTACCGGTATACATCGAAACAATTTGAAGCCCTACTCTCGGCCTCTGAGAGTATACACGACGGATCGTGCAACTCGAAAAAACTGTTAATGATAAGGCCGCTCTGTTTTATAAAATCAAGAATCAAACGGTCAAGAATCAAACGTAGCGAAACGTGAACTTGACTGTCGACTGCAGGTAGCACTATTGGGCTGTCGTGTAACATCTTATCCTTGTATTGGGTGTAGTTCAAAACCATCGAGGTAAAAAAATACCACCATGTTCAAAACCAAATATGTTTAGGCAACAGTACTGTACTCGTAGTAGGTTTTTGTCCTAAACTCTTCTGTGAACCGTTTATGTTTTGGACGCGTCAATTGAATATCAAAGCAAAGAAAACGGAGTCAGTTTAATAAAATGAAGGGCTGCATTATGTACATTTGTGTAATTGTAAATTCCGAACACTTGAAGTGTGGAATTAGTGAAGTGATACCGGGTGTTGTTATCATATGACACAGAAATGCTAAAATTACCAGGGTTACACTCACTAGACATTATTATAATATTGTATTGCATTGTTGCACCAAAATAAATCCATTCCATTGCTAGAATTTGCATGCACGGACGTAATTCATACTGATCTGAATGTAATCAGCTGCACCGTGCTATGCGCCTCGATCGGAGGGATTAGACTCCGTAAATGTAAAACGTCGAAAGACAAAATAATTACTATGTTGCGACATTCTCACCCCCTCCCCGTCTGGCGTACCATGGATCGAATTCTCCACTACCAGGACACGAAGTGCGATCAATATCCCCTGTTGCCCCGCACTCCAACGGTGGAAAACATTGATAGGTGCATGAAATTCAAGTCTGAATCATATGATACAAAGTTAGTCATTATCTGCATCTGTTACAGGTCTTGACGGATAAATTTTCATAATCTATTCCAAATTCCAGTCGGTCATACGGACCGACATGTTGCTAAAAACTTTCGGCTCGACGAGAAATCTGTCGGTCTCGGACCGTCGGACCGACGTTAATTTCGCACACTGTATGTGTGTTATGTCTGTGTCCCTCTCTCCCCTCTGTCTGTCCTCTCTCCCTCATCCTTGATGTCAGTAATAGCATATTTGGCTTCTTGCGAGTAAACAGTATTCTGCCCGCATTCATAGTGAACTGTCACAAGGATTCTCCTAATACGAAACAGCTTGAACGTATTTGCCACATAACTATATTTTATGGATCGGAACATTAATTGGATTTAAAGGGATTTATATCGACATACTGATATTTCAGGCTTAAGTTAAAATAAGCAAATCAATATAAAAAAAATGTTTCACTGTTGCGATTAAGAATTCCAGACAGGCTCTCAATTAGTATGTTTGTTAAGGGTGCATAAGCTTAATGCCTTTTGAGTGCCAAATTTGAAACAGTAAACAGTATCGTGCCCTCATTCATAGTGAACTGTTACAAGGATTCCGCTAATACGAAACAGCTTGAACGTATTTGCTACATAACTATATTTTATGGATAGGAATATTAATTGGATTTAAAGTGATTTATATCGACATACTGATATTTCAGGCTTAAGTTAAAATAAGCAAAATAAAAAAAAATGTTTCACTGTTGCGATTAAGAATTCCAGACAGGCTCTCAATTAGTATGTTTGTTAAGGGTGTATAAGCTTAATGCCTTTTGAGTGACAAATTTGAAAAACTAACGATGGAAATCTTTAGAACGACGGAGATGAGACATGGCTTGTAATACTTCTAAATTAATACATAATTAGTAGCTATTGACAAAGACAAATTTCTGACATCTCCAAAGCAGGTTCACTGAATAAATTGGACCACAAAAAGAGTTAGGTTTCCTTATCTAAAGCAAACTATAGGAAAGTAATACTATGCTTTTTGCAAACCATCAGGAAATCGAAAAATGTTGTTGTAGACGTGGCAAAAATACTTCACTTTATTCAGATCCAAAGTAGCAAATTCAACTTCCGAAATGTGTTTAATTTTCAACAGTTTTATTTTTATGGTTTCTTTATTCGGAGGAACATGGAAGGAATTTTTATGCCTAATAAGAGGAACATGAAGATGCCACGCTACCATTACAAACGTTTTGACTTTGCCAGCTCATATTCATATTCGCTGCACTGGATTTTGGGAATGTACACGGTTTTGGGTGTACAGACTAGGATTACTGATGACGCAGATCATTTGCATGCACTTGGCGTGATTTTTTTTTCGAATTTTCGTAAAACGATAGTTTATCAAAGGGTAAACACTTCCTGTTACACCCTACGGAGGATTTTGAGCATTTAATTATTACCTTTTGTCTAAATATTTGATGGCAATTTGTCTTCGCGGTTAAACTCGCAGTCATCGCTGAACACTATTCTTCACAGTCTGCCTGACAGTCAGAGAGCGCTCAGTTGAAATACATCTGTTTTTCCAAAGTATTGTGAGAGTCATAGTTATACCCAATTTAGTTGCAACAATGAATGTATGAATCACAGACAACGTTTTCACAAATCACATAGTAACATAGACAGTGCTGGCTGCGTCCGACAATAACCTGCTGCAAGTTTTCAGGCCATGCCAAGTTCACCCGACGCGGTACGCCGGCCATGTACCATTCAGAAGTGCCGGCGAGTATCTTGACAACCAGGTGACGTCATTGACGAAAAATGTACGAAAATTTGATAAATCGCTTTAATGCAATAAGCCGCGAGTAACCGGATACCTCGCGGTCAAGAATTGTGTATACTTTAAAAAGATAGAGATGCCTGTCTTTTGGTACTGATTTGGCCTTTTACGCTTACCTTGTCTTCAAAATTCGGATTAACTGGCTGGCCTTTCGACACTGTGATAACGCATAGGGCCTATGGATAACGGAAAACTTGACTGACAGTGATCGATTTAAATAAACAAAATGACTATAATGTAGCTGAGGCTCATTGTCTGAAATACAAAACAGACTCAGTTATTCAGGAAGCGTATTCGTGCCATTTTTGCAAGAGAAAATTGTAATTACAAGGTCTCAATTCTCATAATTACGAATTTTCCATTCTCGTAATTACAAGACTTTAGTTCTCGTGATTGTCACTTATTTGTCGTTAACTGCTGGATTATTCTTCGGTTATCTTAGTAGCAGACGGCTACCCGCGTATGCCGCGTGACTATTGTTGATTGGTTCTTATCGGAAAATTAATGGGGGTTTAGAGTGATTACGCTGTAGTTCCAAAACGATTTTTGTCGACATACTGATATTTCTACTTTAATTATTTATTGATAAATTTATGAAGCTCACTATATTGTATTTTTCTCATATATTTCACCAATGGTTGCCAGCTGGTGGTGCGCATTAACCATAATATCAGTATTTAATGTCTTCTTAAGTTGCTATACAGTCCAGTCAGTGTAACGAAAAAAGTAGCCAAAGCTCAACAAAATTGCGACATAAATCACTCATGCTATTTGTGCTTGGGAAACCAAGTGACACACTAAAAGTAGAGAAAATCGAAAGATAAAAAATTCGAGTTTTCCCAGTTTTTATTATGACATTTATGAGTAAAAGTACTGAAGGTAGAATTTTGACCACGAACAGTGCGGGAGTTCTTTGCCCTTTACGTCTAGTTTTGTGGTCTTTATAATGGAACCGCCAACTTAGAAATAGTATTATGCTAAAATTTTAGTGTCATCGTGTCATTTTTCAAATTTGAATCTATTAAATCATAAATTGTTAACATAGCAACCGGCCTTTCACGTGAAATTTGCTGTGAAAATAATTAATGTAAGTGTCAAAACTCCAGATGTAGGTGATATATGTCTCTTATATATTAATATTATGCGCCCAACACTAGCTTTGAATGGTGTCATGGCGGCTTTGGATTTCCTTTGACAGATGATTTTAGCTCCACTTAGTAATCTCACTACTAAGTTTGGTTGATTATATTACTGATTGAGTGACAGATTGCATCTTGTCTTTGTTTAATGAGTGTTGGCAAAAATGGAGACAAGCAAAATAAAGAAAGTTCCAAACCAATGAGAAATTCATTGTGGATATGGATTTGACAAAGTTGATGCTAAAGTTGATATGATGATATTGTGGCTCACCTACACCACTATTGGTCCACAAGACAACATCTCCAGAGCATTCTCTTCCGAGCATCACCCGGTACCACCACCTATGATTGTATTCGTGGTTCAAGATTGTCCTTCATTATCTTGTAAATATTTTCTTTTTGATATTTTATACTAAAGGACCTGGTAATTTATTACCTTCAAGTTGTATGATTTGTATTATTGAATTTGTTTTGACGTCATATACTAGCTGCTAGACCCCTGGATGTACAATTGACGTCTTGTTGCAGTGTTGTGCTGAGTTGATCTCCTGTCTAACGGCTTTTGTTATTTTCTTTGGGTTTAAAATCCTCTTCTACAACTTTTGTGAACATAGAGTGGTAACCTCGGTTAGGTAGAGTTGTATAGTTATTGCAATTGCTTGGTTGTTATTTTATTAAAAACTGGCGAGAAGCAGCCTGGGTGGGTGGAACCTCGTTCACTGTCTAGAACTGAGTACACTTGTGCTGGGGTAGTAATCAAGGAGTCAAAGGTCTATATTTCATCAACTTTCCATGTTCAAAGTCTATATAAGGCGAAAAGGTTCAAAGTTCCTAAGTACCCACTTATCGCCATGGATATCAATGACTCTATCTGTTCGTCTTATGGGAATTTCGAAAAAAAATAGTATGCGGTACATTATTATGAGGCTTCACAGTTTGAGGTGTACATGTATGCCCCTCGGCACAAGTTTGGACAAGGAGTCCTCTTGAATTACTGCATGGTTCCAAATATTGCATGGTGCAGTTTTGTAATTAATGTCTTTCGAACGACTTCTAACAGCTGTTCCTGCCCGAGATTCATGTCGGCGTGTTCAGAGCTCTCAGCGTCAATCAAACTTAATCAACATTTCGTCGTTGATTTTAAGGTTTCACGATAAAGGTTTTTTATGTTCCGTACGGCCCTATCAACAATTCATTAACGAAGGACATGAAAGGTCGCGGGTGATAAGTTGAACATTCCGGAAGAGAACATTTGTTTGTCGGAAGGAATGGTGGAGACTGAAGTTGATTGGAGGGGAACAGTCACTGCAATTCACGTAACGTTCCTGGGCATTGTAAGACTAAACTACCGATGAAACTAATAATGGAACCATACAATATGCTGTACATGTTTTAACAATATTGTATTATCGCCTGACAAACCTTTGCATTTTTTTCAACGATTTGCATTTATCATCCATCAACTTTTGTATTTTTTATGAAACAAACTTGTTTGGTCGTGTGCGCCCTCTGGTGTTAACTTGTGATAAACCGCGTGATTAACGGACAAAAGTTGTCGATGTCAGAACAGAGTATTGTTAAAGGTATAAAGTCACCTGTAATCTCAATATGCCAAATATGGTCAAAGGGGCGTTCCTTGGTATTTAAAATGCCCATGTGAGGGCGCTGTTTTTAAAAAGCGGCCACCCGCTTAAAATCTGTGATTGGTTAGATTTTCTCTTTCCATGGTAACTGTGGCAAAATTGGAACAGGTGACAGTATACCTTTAAAGAGCTATAAAGTTTCTTCAGATCATGGCTCTTTCATTGGAAGTATTGAATCACTTTTGTAACGGTAATGTCAGTATCGCCGTTTGCAAGTGACCTTAATTTGAAAATATGGACAAAAATAGTGGAAATAGCGTTGAAGCTAAGAGTTTGCAGTTGGGTTTGTCTGATCCATCGCATCCCGAGTGACAACTTGGCGATTTACAGTGTATTTGCTCTGTGCCTTACATGTACCGAACGTTTTGCAACATAGGCGTGCAATAAGATGTCTGACATTAATTTCATTCGGCTGGCTCGCCAGTAGGGATCGTATATTATCATATACCTCGAGCCACGTTCCTGAGTAACGCTATGGGAAAAAGACAGTCTCACATTTGTGTAATAAGTTGCTGTATCACGCCCAGGTACACTTTGCCAAAATATGGCCAAGCGCGTGCATTTCAGAACTAGCTTCATTCTGGTTACTACGCGCGTTGTTATCAGCAAACGTTCCAGTCGTAAACAAAGCCAGTGCGAGATTTGAACGGCTCCTCCGTTCTCATCGTACGGGCGACAGTGAAGTTAACGAAAACCGGTGATATTTCTCAGGGTTTTATATTAAAATCAAATGTTGATTATCGATGATGTCTGCCTTTCTGAAATATTTGAAAGTGAATTGAATATAAATCCGATCGAGTTCGATCGTGCAACAGATAAGCTAAGCCTATATAGCCGTAAGCCGCCGTCGCGTCATCGTCGCGCAGCCTCGTATACACGGTAATTTCATCGCGAAATCTCATAAAATTAAAGACACAATATTTCTTTCAATCGAGCTATTCACTGATGATCGCATCCCCCTGCCGGTGCAGTGAAAATTTACGATAAGTTACACCACACCGTTCTTCTTACACCTCATTTTACGTCTCATGCTTTGTTGGTATACGTGCATTGCGCTACAAGTTCTACAGGTAAACAAATGACGACGCGACGGGATACGGCCATCGCTTTTCCGAAAAATATACAAAAATAGCGATAAATGTTTGACATTGCATGAATTTCTATCTTCAAATCTTTGCACAGTATTTTTAACTATATATTTATCATTCCATAAGGTATATGATAAAACCTTTACGGCCCTGATACGGTTTTTGCAGACCGCGGTTGTACGGCAAACACAGGGGGCTGTCTACATGCCCCAGGGGTCAGTCCTCCAGGGGTGGGTAGGTGTTTCGATGTATCGCTAATAAAGATATATTCTACCAACCTTTGGTGTTTCGGTCTTAACTTGGCACTGCCCTTGACAATCTTGCGTATACGTTTTATCAACGTGCTGCGTCTATATTATCTGATGAGTTTGAGTGCCTAATTAGCCAAAGTAATCAAGGGTAAATTACTAATCTGTGGACGCTCTCACCAGATTATCACCGGATTAAATTTGACAAAGTCAATAACGAACGCACCAGCAAGGTATAACTTCAGTTATACCTTGCTGGTGCGTTCGTTATTGACTTTGTCAAATTTAATCCGGTGATAATCTGGTGAGAGCGTCCACAGATTAGTAATTCACCCTTGATTACTTTGGCTAATTAGGCACTCAAACTCATCAGATAATAGACGCAGCATGTTGATAAAACGTATACGCAAGATTGTCAAGGGCAGTGCTAAGTTAAGACCGAAACACCAAAGGTTGGTAGAATATATCTTTATTAGCGATACAACGAAACACCTACCCACCCCTGGGGACGGACATGTAGACAGCCCCCTGTGGGCAAACGGGCCCTCGCATGCTCGGGCCCTTCCGCCGTACAACCTCGGTCCGCCAAAACCGTATCAGGGCCGTAAAGATTAGTGTAGGACTGTTTGCACACATTTACACACAATTTTATCCATTGATTCATACGAGTAGTACTAGGGACTGGTCAGTGAGGGCGCTGGATTCATTGGGTCACCCTGTTTTTGACTTTGGTGATGGGGGTCAGTGTGTTTTTGAATTTCAACACGGGATCATACTTGCCTAAAATGCATCTTGCTAGTCACGAATTCCATCATTCAGTTGCATTATCCGGCGGTGCGAAACTTTCATTAATTATCAGACATTTTTTAAGAGCGCCCCTCGGGCAAGTGACTTTAATATGTCAGCCTGAGACATATATATATATATATATATATATATATATATATATATATATATATATATATATATATATATATATATATATATATGAGATATCAGTATGTTTAACATTTTTTCTGCGCGGCCTTCAAATTAGGGCGGCGATCAGACATATTTTCAGCACGCCCTTCAGGCGCATGACTCGTATATTAGACATACATATATATATAATATATATATATATATATATATATATATATATATATATATATATATATATATAATCAGAATATAGTGATGTTTGCAAATTAAAAGCCTGTTTTGCAGAGTGTACTAATCATTATGAAATCAGCAATCATATTAGAAAGCAACATGCACGTTCACGACTTTTGATACAGTGACATACTTAAGAAAGAGAAAAATAGTAAGATATTTTTCATTATATCATACCAGTTTATTGATGGCGCAAATACAGTGATCTGATTGGTCGAGATGTGAAAAGAAACGTGGTATATTGGTGATATACCACGGCTGGCACGCGTGCGATTTCCTAGCTTGAGCAACCTTCCCTTTTGACTTTCCATGCCAGGACTTCAACATTCTGCTATGATATAATAGCGATAAAGCACACCCAGCGATGGTATACCATTCGATTTTGACCAGTTCACTTTATGCACTCACTATCGCTCGTGCATATATGTCGTGAACTGGTCAAAATCTCGTGGTATACCATCGCTGGGTGTGCTTTATTGCCTAATTATCACTGATGCTATTATTTTCCTTTGTGTCACAGGTTTATTGTAAAAATGTTCTTGTTTCCCAAATTTGTTCTTTTTTGTCATTATTAGATGTGTTTTCATGGTTTCAATCTAAGGTCCTCTCAGACACTGCGCACATGATGATCAGATTTGGCTACAATTTTTAAAAATAGCTCTCTATGGCTTCTCAGGGGATGTAATTCGATTCATGGCAAGTCTAATTACCCATTAAAGCTTTTGATTTACAGTTTTTCTCACTTTGATATTAATGATTGACATCCATTCATGTACAACAGTTCTGAACATCTGGTTATGCATAGAAATGTGGAATACATTCACAGCTCATTCTAAATACTGTATTCAAACTTTATTTAATTTGACACTTTGAAATTCATGTCTTACAACTGGCATGACAACAATTTCATTTAAACAGATTACTGAATGTTTAAAATATACCCTAAAAACTGATTTATATATATAAATATATATATATATATATATATATATATATATATATATATATATATATATATATATATATTATATATATATATATTATATAATCCCATGGTATCGTGTTATATGACGCACAAATTATGCCTTGGATATCTATATCTATATTATATCTATATATATATATATATATATATATATATATTTATATATAATCCCATGGTATTTTTCTCTGTTTGACGTCATCGTATACGAGTGTTTTTCGCGGAGCCGTACAACTTCGAGCCGAAGGCGAGAAGTTGTGCGCTCCGCGAAAAACACTCGTATACAATGACGTCAAACAGAGAAAAATTCCATGGGATTATATATTTATCACATGAACAGTCTTCTAATGTTTTTTGATTTGGATGGATCAAAATTAATGTAACAAAGTGCATGATTTTTATCGCGATTTTTTGTTTTATTTACTCGGATTGTTTTTATTCAATGAGAGTAAAGTGGCCCGTCATCCACGAGATGTGCAAATGTTTACAGGTATACTTTTATTCATAAATCCGATTAAGCCTAAATTTTGTTACACCGAATGGTATCTCCACCAATCAGACATACGGATTCGGTCACTTGCACGTGTCAATCATTGTCTCGCGCTGGACCAATGCCATCGGCGGGCATAGCTTTCACCACGCTAGCGACGGATAACAATAGTATTTTGAATTATTTAGAATATTTACAATTATATTTTTGAAGTTGATGCAAAGACACGATCGAAACAGTAGTTATCATTCTTAGAGATGCCGTGGCTTTTAAAATATCACAAGTTTACGACCTTTGCGAGCCCGAAAGATTCAGATCAATGACACACAGAGTGTAAGCTTATACGCTTGTAGTGGGCACTGCCGTCACCGGTATCCGCCGGTGGCCATCTCGGTCGTCAATGTTTTCGTCTTACGGACTTTGATGTTTGCTGTGACACATATATCGCCCGTAGGTACATCCCAATTTTGTTACTTGACGGGAACTCTGTTCTGTTGTGAGTGTTGTCCGAGTCAACTTTCGAAATACATCGGATTCTACAGCGCTGCACTGCAGATTTAAGGCTACAGGTCGACAGCTTATGTCTTCACTACAGCCTTACGCTGCAGGTTTGATTCCGATCGAGAAACAACGGAATAATTTGTGTGATGAAGAAAATTTATCGTTGTTCGTCGAATGACTTTATGCTTGTGCCTT
This sequence comes from Ptychodera flava, assembly GCF_041260155.1. Lineage (NCBI taxonomy): Eukaryota > Metazoa > Hemichordata > Enteropneusta > Ptychoderidae > Ptychodera > Ptychodera flava. The sequence continues at coordinate 25,802,197 of NC_091944.1, read as the reverse complement.
CTATGTCGCTTTCCCGAAGATTATACGGTACTCATTTATTAAGTTGAACTTTCGTTGAGGTGTATCTTTCGGGTTTATCGCCAACCGGGATTGCCAGGTACGACGTCGCTTGCGGAGTAGCGATCGCCAGGTACGATGACGTCCATATTGAGCCTTACGACTGGAGCCGTGACGTTACTGAGCCTTTAAAACGATCGACGGTATCCTCATTCGATTCTTGGGAATAGCTAAAGCTTTAACGACTCGAAATTTCGTTGGACATGCCTTCTATGTTTCCATATCTTGATTTATCGGGTCACCTTTTTTGTCAAAATGTCATGAGAGCACGGTATCGATCACGACAAATCGGTCTGTGTCGCGACGTGCAGGTACGAACGGTACCATTGCAGAAAAAAGTTCCGGTTGATGAAGTACAACAGGGGTAATATGGATTTCTTATCTGTGCTGGTGTACGTCACACAGGTGGAGATACGGGCCAGTTCATGTGATAAATATATATAAATATAACACAAATTACTTCAAGTACACATACTTCATTATATGAAACACAAACTTCATATATATTCAGCGCCCGAGACCGAGCATTTTTACCTCCATAGTTTCCCGAACCAAGCATCCTATGTTGATATGAAAATCGACAAGTCATTTATTTTTGAGTCCTGCTGTACGTGCCAAAGGTCACCAGGTCACGTTTCAAAAAATCATTGACGATAATCGTCATTTCACCACTATATATCATAGAAGAAGAGAGTCGGAGACTGAAAAATGAAACCATGCAAACTCCAACGTTCGATGTTCCGTCGTCTATTTTCAGAGCTTGCCACTGTACAGATGTGCTGATTACATGATCTTGTCAGGTGACGGTGTTCATTAATATGCAGTCAAAATTCTGACTGAAACATTAGCCCATACCTGACCTATTTTCGTTAGCAGCGCAGCCAGCGGTAGAAATAGGTGGTGGAACCAGACTATATCTCGCTGGCTATAAAGACCTTTGAGGGCGCATCACCGTATGGTTGAGGACACCCACTGAAAGAATTGATGACGTATACATGTAGTAGTATCAGACAACGATACGGTCATGGGCATATATGACAAGGACAGGCACTCCATATACCTTAAACTTATCAAAAAAGAGCTTAGTCAATTATCTCTAAGCTAATAGTGTCCACACCAGCAAAATTTCGTTCACAGATCTTTAACCATTGTTTTGACGACTTTGCATTCGGAGATGCCTGCAAACGGCTTCTGGCCACGAAATGTAAATTCCTCGACGGATACTTCCCCAATAACCCTGCAACCTAATTTCGAGTATAAACTTTGACTGCCTAAAGTGGCAGCCACAACAACCATCTGCTTGCACCCTCTCTTTTTGGCCATGTCAGAGCGAATCTTGGCCATCTTCACAGCAATGCCCATTCCCCGATAGCCGGCACTGACGCCGATCTTGTAGGATATCAGAAACCTGCAACCCTGATTTTCCATAAAATCAGCTGACTGATAAAATAATGCTTCTGCGTCGTCAATTAGTGCTCGAACGACAGCGATGCCGCCTTCGTTGACTGTATTTGTCTGTTTGGAATGTTCGACATTGTAAGTCACGGTGCACTCCTCTATTTCTCCAACTGCAGCTCCAACTATCCTACCAGTTGAGTTGTCGACTGCAATGACAGACGCACCACTGCTTAAGCATTTGCGGCACATCCTTCTGTCGAGTTCCAATCTATCTTCAAAGGTGACACCAAGGAAATCTACCAGTGCTACACCGTGTCCAAAGGAATTAGCCAAGGTCTCCGCAGCACCCTCGATATGTTCGTCGGCCATCTCTACATACACTATATCGGGCGTATGTGTTTTTGTTGCCATGACTAACTCTGTTGAAGAGAGTTGAACATAAAACACCTTAAGTTTCCTAAAGATAACAGCGAACGTATCCGAAAACTACTAAACTGAAATAGAGACTAGCTTATCATAATCATTGGCATTTTAGTGTAGTACTAGCATTAACATCTTATTTACTCATAATTGTTAAATGCAATACTACAACGATGAAAGGGTACACAGCGACATCAAAACACTACACTAAGGTAACATTATCTAAAAGGTTTCTTGAAGACTATAATGTGTTTGCCGTCACCGTCAACGCCAATTAGACCCGCTGAAGGAAATGTGTGTAAATGATACCTTTCCTTCTCTAAACTAAAAATGACAAATTAGACAAAACAAACTACAAAATGCAAATTTCAACACTTTTTGAAAAAGTCTGAATAACGTCTTTCCCGAGAAAGTACTCACCATAAATTTATTTTTTTTATTTTATTTATTTTTACAATTTTGTAGAATATTGAGCAAGAAATGAGAAAAAATACCACGAATGATACGGTGTTGCTCACATTTGATCGGCATTGGTATACATACAAGTATTGGTACCAAAGGTCAACCATGAATGTTATTTCTATCTGTTCAGTGCAGCAAAATTTCTACGTTGATGTTATGAAAATGATTTCTACACAGTACAACCAGAAAAGCAAGAATGACAAAAGCAAATAAGGTCTGCAGCTTAGCTACTGGAGGTCAACTTTAGGATGATGCAAATCAACTTTTATAGCAATGGGACTAGCAGATCCTACATACATTAGCAAATGTCAATGAAAAACCAGATGTGAACTGAAAATGCTCACGTGTTTAATTATATGTAGCAGTTATGTGTAAATTTGAACCTTTGCCAAATATTTGCAACTTCATTTAAAGTGTTATGATAAACATAATGAATAATATTCACCAAAGATTAATTTTAAATCCCAGTATGTATCCCCAATCAGGAAAGTTAATTAAAATATGCAAATCTGGAATTGACTGAAATCAGGAATTGACTGAAATATTCTCATTAAATATGCAAATTATGAATAGCCTGAATTAAAAATGTTAAATGACTTTCAATAATGTCGTATCATAGTATCTTTAATGTACAAAGCAGTTCGTCAACTTTGGTCTAGTCAAGACAGATAAATATCCTTAATTAGGAAAAATCATTAAATTTGCAAATACGGAATCGGCTAATGTAAAATGCTTAATGACTTTTAATGCTGTATCATAGTATCTTTAATGTACATAGCAAGTTTTGCCAAATTTGGTCGAATCAATTCAGATATATATCCCTAATTGGTGAAGTTAATCACTGCATGAAAACGCAATAATACAGATAAATTCACATTAATGAGTTGTCTGTATTATAGTATAATACACGTGAATTCACAGGAATCCACATGAATACAGGCTTGCTGAATACAAGAAATGGATTCTTGATTGTATTCATCTGTATATGCACTCTTCAGCTAAAATACAGACATTAATCAATGCTAATACAGTAAGTATTGTAGGATTGTTATGCATGCATTAAATATGCAAATAAGTATTTGGCTGAAGTAAAACTGCTTATTGACTTTCAACAATGTTACATCATAGTATCTTCAATGTACATAGCAAGTTTCATCAATTTTGGTAAAGTCCATTCAGATTTATATATCTAATTAGGAAAGTTCATTAAATGTGTAAATAAGGAATCGGCTGAAGTAGAACTGCTTAATGACTTTCAACAATATTATATCATAGTATCTTCAATGTACATAGCAAGTTTCATCAATTTTGGTAAAGTCCATTTATATTTATATATCTAATTAGGAAAGTTTATTAAATATGCAAATAAGTATTTGGCTGATGTAAAAATGCTTAATGACTTTCAACAATGTTATATCATAGTATCTTCAATGTTCATAGCAAGTTTCATCAATTTTGGTCAAGTCAATTCAACTAAATATCCCTAATTTCAAAAGTTCATTAAATATGCAAATTAAGAGTTTGATGAAGTAAAAATGCTTAATGACTTTCAAAAATGTTAAATCATAGTATCTTCAATATACATACCAAGTTTTGTCAATTTTGATCAAGTCAAATCAGATATATGTCCCTAATACGGAAAGTTCATTAAATATGCAAATTATCCATTATCTTTTATGTCACCCCTTAATATCTTTCACAGCTGATATATCAACATTTGTAGCAAATCTCATCAAATTGTGTGCAGTCGTTGTCAATATATTATCTGTTTTTTCTAAAATCATCAATTATGCAAATGAGCAAAAAGTAAGCAAGCCACAACTACCAAAAACTAATCAGTTCTTGCCATTTGCAAACTGAGTCTATGTACCAGATTTGATTCTGATCTGATGGGCCGTTTTTGAGATATTGAGCACACAGACAGACAGACAGACAGACAGACAGACACATAGACACACAGACATACAGACAGACAGACATCGCTGCGACATATGCTCACGTGTGTGAACACGTGAGCAAAAAATAGCGTCAATGACACTGTAGCTCCCATCCTGGACTATTTAGTGTTTGTTCTCTGGTCAGATATTTGAACATGTGTGAAAGGGATAAAGTGCATGAAGTGAAAATACTTAAATGTAATGTACTGGAGACAGTGAAATATGTTTAATGTAATTATTCAGAATATAAAATGGAAAAAATACAGAATTAGATATATCGAATACTGTGATACAACCATTAACTCAACAAGTCATTTACAATGACATAGTCCCCACTTGTAATAGGAGTATTAGTCTTGATGGGGCAGGAAAATGTGGCCATTAAGAAGTATCACTGGAGTGTATATGTTGAGATCTATGGGCACATAGGTCTATGTCGTTGTTCCCAATTTGAAACACATGAGGCATGTCTACGTTATGGTTCTAAATCGGGAAAAAAGATCAGACCTCTAGCAGTATTGGCCAGCCAAGAAATACATATGCGCATTATAAATGAGGTACAAGATGTGACATCTTAAGGTCTAATATCCTATCAAAATTGGAGGGTATAGAACTTGTGGTTACTGAAATATGCATATATATGTATAATCAAGGTCAAAGGTCATCGAGGTCACATGACATTTTGAAAAAAAAAATTATATTGCTAATTAATCCCTATATGCCAAAAATCAGATCTCTAGCTCTATTCCCTTGCCCAGAATTAGATGTGTACATAATTAATGAGGTAAAGCGTGTGTTGTCATAAGGTCTCCCATCCTACTTAATACAAAGGACATAGCACTTGTGGTTACTTATTTATTGACATAAACATATATTTTAGGTAAGAGGTCATCGAGGTCACATGACATTTGGTCAAAAAATTTCTCTCCTATAGTTATCCCTATATACGAAAAATCAGACATCCAGCTCTATTGGCTCGCTCAGAATGAGATATGCGCATAATTATTGAGGTAAAATATGTGGCGTCATAAGGTGTCCAATCATACCAAACATGAAGGGTGTAGCACTTGTGGTTACCGAGTTATGGACAAATATGTATATTTGAGGTCAAAGGTCACCGAGGTCACGTGACATTTTGCTAAGTTATCCCTATATACCAAAAATCAGACCTCTAGCTCTATTGGCTCGCTCAAAATTAGATATGTGCATAATTAATGAGGTACAATATGTGGCGTCATAAGGTGTCCCATCATACCATACATGAAGGCTGTAGCACTTGTGGTTACTGAGTTATGGACAAATATGTATATTTGAGGTCAAAGGTCACCGAGGTCACGTGACATTTTGTCAAAAAAATTGTATTGCTAAGTTATCCCTATATACCAAAAATCAGACCTCTAGCTCTATTGGCTCGCTCAAAATTAGATATGTGCATAATTAATGAGGTACAATATGTGGCGTCATAAGGTGTCCCATCATACCAAACATGAAGGCTGTAGCACTTGTGGTTACTGAGTTATGGACAAATATGTATATTTGAGGTCAAAGGTCACCGAGGTCACGTGACATTTTGTCAAAAAAATTGTTTTGCTAAGTTATCCCTATATACCAAAAATCAGACCTCTAGCTCTATTGGCTCGCTCAAAATTAGATATGTGCAGAATTAATGAGGTACAATATGTGGCGTCATAAGCTGTCCCATCATACCATATATGAAGGGTGGTAGCACTTGTGGTTACTGAGTTATGGACAAATATGTATATTTGAGATCAAAGGTCATCAAGGTCACATGACATTTTGTCAAAATATCCGAGATATCTGCGTGAACGGATGGACTCACAGATGGACGAACAGACGGACATGACCCAATCTATAAGCTCACTGGACTTCATCCGTGGGGACTTAAAATTGTGTCACTGCATCCTTTTTGCAATATGAATACGATGAGAAACTAAATTTTTATTTTTCGTGGCCTTATACATGGGAGTCTATGGAGATCTGCCTTATACATGGGAGTCTATGGACGTGTAAACTAAAAATATGCAAATTTCACCACGATTTGCCCAAATTTGGGAAAGGTCACTCCTATGCACTTCCATACCAAGTTTCAAATCAATCGGACTTGTGGTTTCAGAGCAGGAGATTTTTTGACCAAAATGGGAGAAAATTACAAAAAAATTCATGAAAATAGCAAGTCCAAGATACTGACCCAAGATGTGCACAATCATTTCATGTCAGCCCAAAGTACTTACATGCTAATTTTTCATGTAATCTGCTCAGTGGTTATTGAGTTTTTTCAATTTTGACTGTTTTACATTTTTTCACTTAATTTGCATATTTTTGGCAATGACAACTTCATTTGAACAAAATCTCATCTACAGCCCATCATCCATGTACACACCAAATATCAAGATGAAATGTACAGCGGTTTTGGAGTTTTTGATGTTGACGGACAGACATACAGACATACAGACATACAGACATACAGACATACAGACATACAGACATACATACATACAGACATTTCCCTAGCCTATAAGAATAGCTTCCATTGCCATATATACATATGGCTATGGGAGCTAAAAATCAGCCAGAGAAGTCTTGAAAAAAGGAAAGGTGGGAGAGTTGGGAAAAATAATGTACAAAGGATCAGGTAAAAAAAAATAATGCTACCTCATCAATCTTCTACCCGCACCGATGTCAAATTTTCCACCCCTTGGTATTGACCGTGTTTACATAACGAGCTACAATGGCCAGATGGCAGGAAATGTAAAGTAAGTGAGCTATTTACAACCTTGGGGATTTTTTAATTAATGCTATCAGTGCTCTCATTGGAATGTAAACAGTAAATGAAAACAAAATTTTTAAATTTGCAAAAACTATACCATTTTGCTTATCCTATCTCACATATGCTTATTATGATAAAAAAATTGTCGGCGGTGCGAAAAATTAATCGGATTTCTCGAAAACATATATCTGGGTGTCAGCCCCGCCCACAAAACGCAATTTGAAATGCCCGCAAACGCCCTTACTCAAGTTCCGGTTCTATGGTTTGTGACGTCATTGGTGTTAAACACCAGTGGCATGCTTGCTATTCACGGAGGCGGTCTAGCAGAGTGTAATATGTGGAGTCGAAACCTTTATTTGAAATACCACAGTCAGAATTAATAAAATCAAATAAAGTAAACCTTTGCACAAACAACCATGAGTATACAATGCAAGATCCGAGGTACATGAATATTCCACATTGATTAAAGGTCATTAGCATAGAATTTTAATACCGAAACAATGCTCATTAATGTAATCTGCATATTTGAATATCATTATATCTCGCATCTTGCACTAATGGCCATGGAGAGTGATAAAGATATAACAAACAGCTGAATGTAATGATAAAATAGTTAAGTATAGGCCTATACAGGCACTGAGAGTGAATATGTTACAGCAATTTGATTAGTTTCTTTTCCTTTTCTACTTCTGTGATAATATTTAAGACAATCAATTTGCAAGGCAGTTTATGTATTGACAAATATGTTATCTTTTACAAGCACACAGTAAACTGTCCTTGATTTTTCATTTACAATATTTGACATAGACTGAAATACATAACATGCAACCAATGTTTACACTTTGCCCATAAACCAGATACATGGAGGAATTTCAACATACAATCATCGACTCAGAAACCCTACAGGAAAAGTAAACATTGTTTTCTTCCAGAACAGCTGGTACATCCACATCTGGAACAACTTACAAACTTAACCAATTACACAAGGATGATGACACAAGAGATAAAGTTAAACTGTGGTGAACTTGACTATTCCTTTCAAATCCTTACCTAACTTGACATCTTAAACAAAAATACACTGCATGGTTAATTGTGCACAAAAATACATCGGGGTGGACCATTTGATAAGGGATGGTGTCTGGAAGATCGATGAGGTACATTATCTTTTTTATCCGATCCATTGTACATTCTTTTTCCCCACTCTCCCACCTTTTCTTTTTGTCAAACCTTCTCTGGCTGAATTTTTTATTGGCATTTGTTTGGAATTTTTCAAAATCTGCCAGGATTTTTTTACCGCATTTCAACACCAAATACTGTTCACCATATTAAATGCTTACTAAATCACCACATTATATACTCTTAGTTCAAGTAGGTATAAAATTACCAAAAAAAATCTTAAAATACAAAATGAAAGATATCCCAGTAAAACTGAAAGTTTCGCAAAGTTGCCCCAAAAATTCAAAATTCCGGATTTCAACTTAATTTCAATATATCTTATTAACAAAAACCCTAAGGACCGGTTTACTAAATATCAAAGAAATCAGACTGGTAAATTTTGAGAAACAAATTTTTTGACCAAAAATGAGAAAAATCGCCCCCCAAAATACAAAATTGCAGATTCCATCCTAATTTTAAATACATCTAATTAACATAAACCCTAGGAAACTGTACACTAGATATCAAAGCTACCAGATCAGAAGTTTTAGGAGAAAATTTTTTTGACCAAAAAAGGCAAAAATTGCCCCCCAAATTAAAAAAAAATTGCCAGTTTCAACATACCTTCAATACATTATATTGAAATTAATCTTAGATACCTGTATACCAAATACATGTATCAAAGCTATCAAATCAGCAGTTTTTGTATTAAAAATTTTTTTATCAAAAATTGGGAAAATTGCCCCAAAATTACAAATATGACAATATCAATACAATTTGTACAAGCATGACTGATCATGAGGTCATTCTGAGAAACATGAATATTAAGTTTCATAGCAATCAGACGAGCGATTTCAGAGAACAAGATTTTTTGACTAAAAACGGAAAAAATACCCTAAAAATACAAACATGCAAATTTCATCCCAATTTTTGCACACATAATTAAGAATACCTAAAAAAATCTGCATACCAAGTTTCAACCAAATCTGACCAATGCTTACTGAGTTTTAGCCATTTGCAGGATTTTTCCTTTTTTTCCCCTCATTTGCATATTTTTGGCACTGACATGTTCATTTGAAGAAATTCACATCTCCACCCCTAGGTGCACCTGTACACCAAATACTAAGACAGTAGGTGCTACGGTTTAGGAGTTTTTGATGTGGACGGACTAACAGACATACATACATACTTACATACATACACACAGACGCCATTTTGCCACCTTATACGAATACCTCCCATTTGCATATATACATAATGCATATATGGGAGCGTAAAAAATTGGGGTTTTCCAACACTTTGAGCAGAAGATTTATCTAACTAATAACAGACGTGTGTGTGTAAGTGCCTGAGTAGTAGGATGCACTTCCACACATGATCTGAATATTTTGCAGGATTATCGAGTCTGCAGGATATATCGAGTCTGAATCAGGCATGATAATCCCACAACGGATGCAGTTCACCGAAGGAGGGCGCATTATAATACGCATATCTGACATAGTGCACAGTCCGCCATGTCTAAAGCGAGCAGAGCGTACAGGTAAGAGAAAGGCAAACAGAAGAAAACTTGTAGACAACGGAACTTACTTGGTTTTTATCATATTTGTATTTATTGTCCCTGAATAAAATCCTGTGCTCTAACTGCGAAGAAACTTGTGGAATATCACATTAGACCTCCCTTATGACTGACGTCGCCCGTAAACCACCGATAAAATTGTGCCTTTCATCAGCATTACCGTCAATATAGTTACATGGGCGGGAAAGGCGACGTAGGCGGCAGCTCCAAAGACAATATAATTCTGTTTTCAAAGAGTCTTGTTCAAAATTGCCGCCGTAGCTAAAGAGATTACTGAATGCTAGTCTACAACCAAAGGGTGCTCCACAGCACAATTTTTGGCAGCCTTTCTAGAAGCAATTTTTTCCACTCCTTCTGCAGAGACATTTTTCCAGTATTTGGCCGGTAACAAATTATTTTTTTCGAAACTCCTCCAGTCCCCGAAATCAAATTGGCCCCCTTTACAGTTGAATATTGCTCTGGCAACCCCCTGTCCCTCCACTGTGGGCAACCGAAAGCGTAGACTTGGTTCAAGTCGGTGAATTTAAAAAAGATACAATCATTTATAATAGTTTCTCTTGTGTCTCGCCTATTTCGTACAAACCTATTCGGAATTTGGTAGCCCAGGCCATGTTTTTCCCAGCGATTGAATACATTACCTTTGAGTCTGCGCAGTATAGTGAGTTAGTTTCTGCCGGATTCAATCCGGTTGAAACTCACCCGACTCATCGCGTCCACTCCACTCGCGTGCAAGTTTCACATGAAAGCAAAATACATATCATTGCGTTCACTCAACTCAAGCATTAACAAATCACAGACTTGAACCAAGTCTACCAAAAGCGTACACACCCCGTAAAATAGCTCACCGGCCTCCCAACTCTTCAGCAATGAGTACACGCGCACACGGCTAACAGCGTTCAAACTGTGGAATATGAGGTGGCAAAGTGAGCAACCGTAAGAGTATACAACGTGTCACTTTCGTATCTGGACCAATCGGAGCAGCGTAGTAGCTGCTCACTGATATAGTACAAGGCACAGTCCTTCTATCATAGAGAGACTGTGTACAGTGTGTTATATGGCGCGTAATCAAGGCCAATATTCTAACTCCCGATTTTCAACTATACAACTCGACATTCAACATTCAAACTCCCCATTTTCAACTATACAACTCGACATTCAACATTCAAACTCCCCATTTTCAACTATACAACTCGACATTCAACATTCAAACTCCCCATTTTCAACTATACAACTCGACATTCAACATTCAAACTCCCCATTTTCAACTATACAACTCGACATTCAACATTCAAACTCCCCATTTTCAACTATACAACTCGACATTCAACATTCAAACTCCCCATTTTCAACTATACAACTCGACATTCAACATTCAAACTCCCCATTTTCAACTATACAACTCGACATTCAACATTCAAACTCCCCATTTTCAACTATAAGCTTACAACTCAACATTCAACTATCGAACTCAACATTTGGGATTGCTATTCCCCATTTTCAACTTTCGAACTCCACATTTTCAACTCTCGAACTCAACATTTAGGATTCGTATTCTCCCTAGGCATCCCTAACTTGCTTCATTGTAGTTACCCACGTTTTTCCTTCTGGGCTATACTACGTCAGAACGCGTCATAGATACGTCACATGACGTTTCGGAGTTTTAGAGTTATTCCTATGTGATATTCTAGAGGGTCCAAAAATATGGACCGGAAACATTTGTGATGCTATCAAGATTTACCGCCGACCTCCGCCATCACTTAGGCCTAATTCGGTCGCTATCATGTCGTCTAATCAAGAGCATGCATGCGTGGCTCGCCATGGCTTATTTTAAAATTAACAACTCGCTTGTTAATTTCCACACTATTACAGCCAAAACACAACTCAAACACTAAACTAGCTCTGCATGGCAGGGCTTAGCCCTGAGTACGATGCTGTGTGTTCCGCTACAGCTAATCGCCTGGTGAGCGGGGCGATTAGCTGTAGCAAACTTAACAGCATCGTACGCAGGGCTAGGCAGGGCTGTCTGTTACCGGCGTTATGCGGCCTCCCACCACATGTAGTGGGAGGCCGTATAACGCCGGTAACACACAGCCCTACAATGCAGAGCTAACACTCAACACACCAAAGCACATACAAGACGAGATGGCTGATGTGTGAAGCCACTTTCCCTTTATTACACCGTGACCACTATGTTCAACATAATGTATTTCACGTTGAGCGGCTTGCACCAGCTGGACAATACGCTCACTACACATTCCAATGCCACTTAACTGTGACAAAAGTCTAACAAGACTCTCACACCTACGTGACACATCTCCCCGTCTATCGGGCTGGTCAAGGTCAAGTAGCAGCCTAGACAAACTACCACTGACGTGGTCACTAACGAACCCGGTGTCGTCCAAAATTAACTGCGAGGTCACCATATGTTTGGGACTCCCTAACAAAGTGATAAGTAGTTTCATGTAAAATGACACCGACGATTTTTTGAAGTCGTATTTGACTATATGTATGCTAATTTTGGCTTGTGTTCGCTGGCTAGTGGTCTAGGGGGACCTATGACTTCGATAGTTGAAAATGGGGAATACGAATCCAAAATGTTGAGTTCCATAGTTGAAAATGTGGAGTTCGAAAGTTGAATGTGTGGTGTTCGAAAGTTGAAAATTGGGAGTTCGAAAGTTGAAAATGTAGAGTTGTATAGTTGAAAATGGGGAGTTCGAAAGTTGAAAATGTGGAGTTGTATAGTTGAAAATGGGGAGTTTGAATGTTGAATGTTGCGTTGTATAGTTGAAAATGGGGAGTTTGAATGTTGAATGTTGCGTTGTATAGTTGAAAATGGGGAGTTTGAATGTTGAATGTTGCGTTGTATTGTTGAAAATGGGGAGTTTGAATGTTGAATGTTGCGTTGTATTGTTGAAAATGGGGAGTTTGAATGTTGAATGTTGAGTTGTATAGTTGAAAATGGGGAGTTTGAATGTTGAATGTTGAGTTGTATAGTTGAAAATGGGGAGTTTGAATGTTGAATGTTGAGTTGTATAGTTGAAAATTGGGAGTTCGAATATTGGCCTTGATTACGCGCCATAGTGTTATGTCAGCCGAGGGAACTCTGAATACTTGGGAAATTGAAAAGGGTGTTACGTAACATGTTTCACAAAATCGTTGATATGCAAGATACTGGTATGTCATGACTGTAAATCATAGCAAATGTACACTGTCCAGGGGAGACTTCTTTCACACCACTGACCATCAAAATATACAAAGATTGAATCGTTACTAGCATGCCGAGGTGAATAAACATGCACAATTTGAACGTGTGATTCTCAGGCGAACTCGACTTTTTGTATTTGTCGAGCTGCACGCTGTGGTCGACCCTGTTACCAGACGTTTTTACTGCCCTATGAAAGCTCTTTCAAGGATAGACCCGTTTTTCTCGAGGATATATGTTTCAAGCAAGTCTTTTAAGGTGCCTCACGTGATTACGCAATAGTTACATTTGCCACTGATATAAATGTATACGATGTCAACATAAAAGCAAATGTCCCTTCAGTCAAGAAATGAAATGAAGTGTCGGGCAGTTGGTGACTGACTGAAGGTCACGCACCGGCTGCCAAAAGTGTGGATCCCCCAGTTACGAGTGTAGTGATAAACAGCGGCCGCCGCGTAGTATGCATAGAATAAAGGAAAGTTCCCTTTATTCCATGCATACTACGCGGCGGCGACTATGTTTCACTACACTCGTAACTGTGGGTCGGGCGGCGAAACCAGAGTAAGAAAAAAATAGTTTCACAGGCCAATCAACATCTTTTTTGACCTTCATGATATATTCAGGCATGGAGGTAAAAGAGCCCTCCATATCAGGCAAAACCTCGAGCCACGGCACTGCAGCTATTATTGTTATAACAGAACCTGTCTGGCTTTTGTGCAAGCCACTCGCCTTCTCCGTTTCTGTGATTTGCGTTTCACCAGCTTAGACATATTCGACCATAGGGTCTCACCTGTTCTCCGCTGATTGATTCACTGCAACTCTTGTATTGTTTTCGTGAATCTAATACAACCGTACCGGTGTAGACCACGGTCCCTCCACCCGTGTGTGGACGTTACAGCTGTGTGGCGATATCAACAGCCTCTCCTGTTTGGCTATAACGCATGCGCAGTGCTGACACCGTATGGGTGATTTTTGTCGCAAAACTCACGGTTAGTAACCGTGCAATATGTAAATCTTGATAGCTCACATGCATGTTGACGATACTCTCATGCGTACAAATTATATGCAACCAAAGACCCTCACGAAAAACAGGCTCTATGATGCAACAGCGAGAGTAACACGCATCCTATCGTATGTCATATCAAGGTAAACCATATCAAAACCCCAAGCGGTCTGCGAAGTGGTCTTTCTTGTCGCGGGTCGCTCACAGCTGCGCCAGCTCGTTGCCTGGCTTCGCTCAGGAATAACGTTGAGTGCAAAAAGGATGACTTCGTAGAGTGCAATAACAACAACAATAACAACAACTGAACAACAAAAACAAAAGGAAACCGACTTTGCAGCGTGCGAGGTGCTGTGCTTGGGAAACCATTGCAAAGCCGACGTCTTCAACAAGTTCTCAACACTCTCCTTCATTCATTAATGATGGATCAGCCAGAAGTAATGGAACTTAAATAACAGATATCATTACTTTGTACTTGAAGTAATTTTGTGTTATTATATATATTTCAGCATTTATAGAATGAGGGATTTTTTATTATATATATATATATATATATATATATATATATATATATATATATATATATATATATATACACAAAATGTATACAATGTGCCCTCCCGGTTATCACCATAATGGCTTTATGGCAACCTCTGAACTTGGGCACAGAGTGTACGGTTACACATTGTTGAGGATTGAAAATATGGACTCAATTACTTCAAGTACAAAGTAATGATATCTGTTAAGTTTCATTCATCCTGCAATCATAAGACAGAAGAAGTGAAAGGATTCTTAGCTCGACAGTCTTAAATTATGTATCATCGGGACGTACCATTCTATTTGTAGGTGGTGTTAAAATTTGATAAATAATATTTGTTTTGGTGGCGACATTTTGAAACCAACTCCGAGCGTTTGTTCACCAGCGTAGATTTGTCAGCATTGATAATGTGTAGTTTTTCTGATATACAAAGATTACATCGCTTGCTTATGTTAGTCCTTACTTGATGCTTATGTCTGAGAATAGCATGATGGGCACGTTCAGTGTCGACTTGTCTGCTCTCCGAGACAGACCACGTTTAGGCGCAAATTCACGACTAGAAACGAGATAAAACAACCAAACTTACTTATCTGTGTTTCGATTGCTTTTGCGAACCAAAAAAATCATTTAGTGACGGTAATTATCCCTTGAAAAATCGGATCGACGATGCTATGAACTTCACAACGCCTTTGTGAATAGGCAATTGACTGCATTAAAAAATTTAGCGAATCAGAGCAGCCGATACATGTAGGGGATGTAAATGTACAAACCGCAGAATACATGACAATACATGTACATAGATTGTACATCTCATGATTGGATATATGGAGAACAAGAATGAGACATCGATATGAGCCAGAATTTAAGCGATAAACCCGGAAGTAACTTAGCGAGAATAGAATATGTCATCTATTTGCACTGTTCATCGCGTTTGTTATGTCTTCTTTTCAAATTAAGAAAGATTATTGCCTTATCGTCTATGAAAGAGGGTAAAAGAAGCGATCTGTGCATATTTCACCCGGCCATCGTCCTGCATTAAGGCGACGATTTTTCGCCGCATGACAGCCCCGATGGTGTCACCGTAGGGGAAAATGTGTATCCATGCGTATTCCTAAGATCACGGGGAAGGAAGTATTTTTGTTCCCTAGTCATGGGTCCGTGAAATCGATAAAAAGGGGTGCTTTTCCAAAAACATGACCTAAGAAAGGTTTGAAATATCCCGGGAAATACCTATCAGACACTCAAACTTCACAAAAAAGCTTCATTGTGCGTTCCTATTCTTTGGTCTGGTTTAAAACTGTGATTCGAAATCTAATAAATTGTATGAGTTTGACACTCAGGTCCCAACGATTGACAGTTTCTTTCAGAGTTTGCCTAGACCCTATGCGTCGCTAACGGCCTCCCATTCTCGCGAGCCAGAGCAATAATTTTCGCTCCGCTGACCTACGCAAAAATCAAGCTCTGGCAGATTACGCCGGGAAACTGCGGAAGTATGAATGGGGGTTAATTAATTATTCATGAGAACATATCATCAGAATTAGCCAATCACGAATACGTTTTACAAAGTCATGTCGGGTCGTAAGCTCCTCATTGTCTGTGTGTACACAATCGAGCTTCCAGGGCCTGAGATCCTCTGGTTCTGTTGCACCTCTTCCGATATATGTTGCATTAAATCCGACAGCTTTCAAAATTTTGACTGTTTTCTGTCATGATCGAGAGCAACGGCGACACCATGTGAATACTATGGCTTCGATAGGTACACAGACTACGGCCATCAACGAACCCACCCGGTCCCACTGCAAGGTCGTCCCCGTACACTCAGTGTGACTATTTTCGGACGATCTCGGTTCGGACATTCAAAGACATGCTGTTCGTTGTACTCACTTTGCTCCGTATTGATAGCGTTTTACAAGTCATGACACCGCATATTAAGTCAGGTGACGCTGCTGTCCCGTTTTGAATAGTTAGTTTTTTTCGGTAGAAGCTATTTCGGGCGCTATAAAACTTCGCGAAGTTAACACACCGTACGATCTAAAGCAACACACAGAGACAGCCCATATCCGATGTAAGCACCATAACCGTCGAAATATAGTTGCGTCGTCCATGGGTTGAACGTAACTAATTTATCACAAAATTTTTACAAACAGTTTTCTCAACACATCGAAATTGAAAATCGAGGGTTTGAAGTTTCAAAATATCAATATTTAGCCCCTATAATCACATTCCAAATACGACGTCCGATTACTACGTACTCACTATGGAGTCAACAATTTGGCAACTTTGACCCCCCAAATACCACTTCCGTCCTGTTAACAGTTTTAGGATAAACACAATAAAGTTTCGAAGGGTATGGTAATAAGATTTCGTACTGCTCGTTATTTGTGAAACGGCTTTGGGCGAAATTCACTATACCCTGTCCGAAAATTGTCACCAGGTCACACTGAGCGAGTGTACGCATAAGCTTATACGTGTTCGTACCCCGCTGAACTGCAAACCCATGGAACAAACTAAACCTCTCTTGGTTTGATTCCGTTGTAAGCGTAACTTTGTGATGAATTAATGAAACATAATCGGACTTGAACAACTACGCAATTTCCCGAGATCTGTGATTTCGGCAGTGTTGAGACGATCGGGAGCCTAGCGTACATTTGTGATTTGTATCGCGGAGCACCAGCTCGAATGAAAGGGCCCAATATACCATTCATACGTTTCTAGCTCCATGTATACCCACAGCACGATAAGAAAGCTTTCAGTGTGAACCTTAATGAAGAGATCGATACATAAACGTTTATACATAACTTGTGGTAAAGTAAATTTATGATCAATAGTTTTGACCAACGGTTTTACACAGTTCAGCGGTGTTGTTCTACGTCTGGGTCGGACACTGTGCATAGCGAGGCGTGGGGCCAGCTGCTCCAGTTATGCGATACCCTTCCATATAACGCCCGTGAAACACGATGGGCCGGAAGGCCTGCCATGCCTGGTATCATACAGACTTGCCACCGCTGGTCCTTGTGCAAAGAAACCCATCTTTTCCTTGTAAAATAATTATCAATGGCGTCTTTTTGGTGTGAATAGAGCGGTTGAGTCCAAAAACATTAAACATTTACACATTGCGCGCTCTTCGTCGACAGTGAACGCTGTGTGGTAAGCACCAAGATCAGCTCTGTAACGGGCAATCTGATTGGCTCGTCGGTTTTTCCTCGACTATCATAGAGCCTTGCAGCAATGCGTGAACGCTAAACGTGGCCAGTGATACCACGGCCTTTTCGGCGTTGGGTGATAAGACTCGCCGAAGAGGGCGTGGTGTACGACGATGACGGCCTCCGCTCACGGAGGCAGTGAGCGACGCATAGGGTCTAGGCAATTTCAGACCCTGACGTGTTATATGTGAAAACAATATAATTCAGCATTGACCTGACTCTAATATTACGTCTCCCTCTCCTGGATTTTTTAAGTAAGGTGTTTTTTGGTCGCATTTTCTCCCATATTTCTCAAAATAAGGGGATCTTTTTTGTTGACAAATCCCAGATTAGGGGTATCTTGAAATTCTGGGCATCGATGCCTATGCTCTCTGAAAGTGTCACCATCGGGCTGACGGCTAGCCGCTTCGATCAATCGGCAAAACTTGTAGCTTAAGCTGGCGAAATTCTTGCTCTTGAATTTGCGCCACCAGCGGTTAAACCACGAGCTTGGAACACCCTCGAAACCTGCGAATGCGCGCAGGTGGTGCGCAAATTAAACGCAAACGTAGGTACGAAATCTGACATACGAGACTTAGTAAGTTGAATCGAATATGAAAACAATTTATCTAAAATTGGTCGCACAAGTCTTTCAAATATGTTAGTAACAAACGACAAAGAGGTGGAACATTTATATTCCAATTTTGTAAACAAATTATGTAACTTCATTTGAGAGGATGAAGATTTATGGAAAGGCAGCTTGAATAATGTTTGATGCAATGGTTAGATCTGTCCTGGTGCTAGCACTACGGCGCGCCAAATGTTTAAAAAATATCTATTATTCCCGTTTAAAATAAACTGTTATTGTTTCTATTTAAATTAACGTACGGACGACACAGAGAAAAAGGATATTGCCTATAATTACACCATCACAAAGTTTTCTTGATAACCTTTGTGTTGAAAAAACATGGGGAGTATTATCTGCTATATGTATGTGTCTGAAGAGATTAAAGGGACATAAGCTGTAACCTGTGGTAAGTTTTTCAGTATTCTGCTTCTATATATCAACTACCGTGTCTGACCCTAATCCGTTTGTCATGCTAAAATTTCGAGTATTCTTTTTGTCAACACCGCTTGTATGTATGTAGTGATCATTGATTATTGTTTACAAATGAATTCTAGTCTGGACTTGAATATATATACAATTGTCAACAATAACAATGGAGATTATACTCATATACGTTGTGTTGATATGCTAAATACTTGGCATTTAATTACAGTTTAGGATTGAATGCAGAAAGTCTAGGGAAACCACAAAACAAAAGTTCTGAAAAAATAGCCAAAAGATATAGCTTATGGCGCTTATGGCGTCTTTCTTGATTGAAATACTATTTCGATGGAATTGGTAAAGGAAAGAACTTCACAAATGGTATGTAATGCTTAATTGTAGAATATTCATGAATTCATGAAAGCGCAATGAGGAAGGAAGTAAACAGCTTGTAACGATTTGGAAAAGTCAAACACCAATATTGACGCACATATATGTGTAATAGTTAGCATAAAAAGTGCAATAATAAGCGCTGATTGTAAAGAAAACAAAACAAAAAATACCAAGCGCACTACATACCTTTGAAGTAATCAAAAAAGGCAAAAGTAAAATAAAACATAACATCATTCCCCGGGGGAAAAACTGGTACAAAAAAACACCACACACTCACACAAAACATGAATCATCATCTGGTTTCACTGTTAAAAGAGAGAAAATCAGAATTTAAAAATCGACTGTGAGGGCGCTAGATAAAAGTCGTCTATGGCGATTTCAAATACCAATGCAAAAAATCCCGGAGGTTATCTTAGTGACAAAAACTTGAAATTTACATGTACACTCCAGTTATACCGTATGTGTGACGAAAAATTTACACTTTTTACATTGTATTATATTTAAGGTACGTTGGAAGGAAGCAGCAACTTCAGCAGATGTGCACGAGAGCTATATGGCATCATTATCATTAGAGACTGACCAAACTTCACGGATCGAACGATTCGGAGAAGAGGGTTTATAGTGCTTATAACAAAAAATGTTGAATACACATATTAAACGCGGGTGTTTGAAGAACGCCCTGACCCTATGCAAGTCAGAGATAATATACATAAGTTGGTGCACTGTGTAATCATGTTTACGAGTGAAGGCTATTGTAACTGAATAGTCCCAGATCTAGCGTCATGTACACTTTCTTGCTTTACTGAACTTATAAAAGGCTGGACGGACTACTGTTTTACAGATGTACAGAACGTTTGATACCTTGCCAAACAAAACACAACCGCCCGAAATGCAAGTACTACCTGCTCAACTTCAAAGTTTCTATCCCAGGTTTTGTCCAGTGACCTTTGATGTCGATCGTTGTTAAAAACAAAGACGATGTCCCATCCCTCACGCCACAAACATCTCGTATTCATAGACACGCCACTGAACGAAGGACAACTATTTGCGTTGCATCAGAATATACTTTAGGGCTAGCAACGGGCCCCGCCATATGAAATGATAAAACCCAAGTTTCAATCTTTAAGACTCTGAAGTTCAAAGGCTATATAGCAAAAAGAACCAAAAAAACGCAATCGTTTTCTGCGTATTTTATTTTTTCAGGTCACATGTCCTTCAGCACCGTATGGTTGTATAGCCAACGTGCATATCGACGCAAGGTTACATGTCTATTGTTTCAAGTACACTGCCATTCTCATTTGAGCTGCCAATGCCATGGGACACTTTTGACTGAGACGTCACATACAAGAGAGGAGAGCTTCTATAGTAGATGCATATATGCTTAATCATTAATCATGGTTTCACTTATCGTCAGGGGTAGCAAACAAAATAGTTCGTGCGAAAATTTTTCGTTGCCAATTTCTTAGCGGGTAGATGGCAATCTTTCCAAATGGGCGGGAGGGGAGAATTGTATTCCGCCCCTTGCTCGGTGGGGAACTTGCAAAGGGGCAAATGGGCGGACAGAGAGTTCTGATTCGGTTCGTTTAGGGTGAATGCTGATTGCGAAGGGAAAATATGATGTAAATAGATGGAATTCGGGACTTGTTGTTGATAGAAGGCATCAAAAGCATTTGTTTGTTTTGGACACGAGAGGCGGGAAGATTTCCATGAGGGGTATGGGGAGATAGAATGTAAACAGGTCGGAGGGGACATTTTATCAAATCGTGGCAGGAGAGCAGTCAGAAAGAGCCATTTCCCGCTTAAAGTTCCAATTTCATTCAAAATCATTAAAAAATCATATTTACTTAGCGGTTATAATTTCACAAAATCGGCCGGCCAGCTGTCCTGAACGTTGTACGAATGTTAGTGACCGACCGACGACACGGTCAGTTTTTGGTCGCTTTTTATCTTAGATTTGTTTACACTCTATATGTTATCCGCATATTTACGTGCAGAAGTTCAAAAAAGGAGGTACTAGATCATGCTAAGACTCAGAAAAAAATATAGCGATAGATCGGAAATTGAGAATTTCAAGAAGCGGTTACGATTGAACTAATTTGGGATAATTCGATTCTCATATTTTTCAAATTTTAAAAAGTGTTAGGTTTCCTATGGGTGAATGTAACAATATCACAAACTACTAATAAAAAAGTGTATAACCTAAAAAGAAAAGCAGGTGAGCTTACATTTGCAAATAAAACAGACATTACTTCACTATGCAATTATCCCAAATTAGTTCCAATCGTTTTTACCCTCTATGCAAAAAAAAAACAAACAAAAAAACAAAAAACAAACAAAATAAGCAAACTTGAAAAGACAACGTGTTGAGAATGCTGCTGATAAGGAATGAATCTTCTTGATAAACATCAAAATCCTGATGCAGAGAATAAAAATGTCAGTGTAGTCATAAAAATATAGAAATTATCGATATTCCTAGCACTGAGAGCTTATGCGACTTATATGAAAACAAAATGGTGCTGATGACTCTTTCTATTTTTGATATTTCGCATTTGTCCACCTACATGTATGCTGTTCATCATTTACATTATTCCGGACCATAAAAAGATCGCTGCATGGAACACCCGACACGTTGGTTTCAAGTGGACATGCCTCGATACAATAGATCAATGATGCTCCATTCCACGCAAGCGGCACTGAAATTGGCGGCATAGTCCTCGCTACTTCATATCTTCATGCTGAAGTCAAATGTGCGTTTTCGGTAACCCGACCGACCCTAGACATTTTTTCCGTATTTTGAAGGAATTCTCCAAATTTTACCGTATATTATGGTTTTCAGTGAACAAACAGAAAGGTAAAAATAATCCTCCGACCTACCTCACTAATTTTCCGAAGCATGCGTGTTACCAAAGATATGAGTATACACATGTACAAATATGCATTCTAATAGATAAAATGTATTAATATATACAGCCAACAGCTGTGAACACAGACACAGACAGACAGACACATACAAAGAAACATGTACATATATATATATATATATATATATATATATATATATATATATATATATATATCTGTGCAAACATGAATATTATATAATATATTTTATTTGTAGGAGTGTATGTGTGTGTGTGTGTGTGTGTGTGTGTGTGTGTGTGTGTGTGTGTGTGTTTGTTGTGGTGCGTTGGTGTGTGTCCAGCTAGACTTTTGCGACCGTGTATCTTCTGGGGTTCTTCTTTAATTTTACCAAGGAAGATAAAAGATGAAAACAAATAAAAGTAAGACAAATAAATGACAAAATATGAAAAGAGAACCAGTGAGAGCAAGATCGTTATACTAAAGTTCGCTTCTCTCTGATAGTCCCGGGCGAACGCCACAGCAGTTACTTTAGACCATGGCGTTCAATCCACGATCTACGTCACAGTTTACCATGGAGTATGTTGCTTCAACTTATTGTTGTGATATTTATATTCCCACAGACTTGGAGCCGGTCCAGGAGACCTTGTAGTCTTCATAACAAAGGCCTGAATGGAGCAACGAGCAAGGCCATTGGCAATCGCAGCGTTTGAGTCGTAATGAGTGTTACAGTCACGTGACGAATTTATATCGACGAAGACTTTGGCCGCTTATACCCTGATCTATATTAAAACGTATAAAACATAGGCAGCATTGCAGTCTAGCCGTGACAAATCTACTTCTTTGGTCGATAAGGTCCTTTAATCATAAAACCGAGAGAACAGGGCCAATCGATTTCCGTATTAATTTCAGTATACCAAGGTCAAGTGAAAAGCGTATTTTTCAGGAGTGGAGTTTAATCATTTCATTTGTTTTCAGGATATGAAGTAAATTGTGAGAAAAGCAGTTTCAATTAGCATTTAATATCAAATTATATATATATATATATATATATATATATATATATATATATATATATATATATATATATGTATGTATATATATATATATATACATATATATATATATATATATATATATATATATATATATATATATATATATATATATATTATCGAAGTATACAGATGTCCTCGTGAGAAATAACAGTGCTCGATGCGGTAAGCAGAACTTCATAAATAATAATACAAATTACTTCAGGTACAAAGTACTTCAAGTAAGAGATATTATTACTTTGTACTTCAAGTAATTTGTGTTGTTTTATATATAAAACATCACAAATAAAATATATGTATATATATATACGTGTACTTGAGATGTACAGATAGCTCCCAGTGTTGTTCGTAGCGTGGTTAGTTATATATCTATATATATATATATATATATATATATATATATATATATATATATATATATATATATATATAATTAGACTCTATTTAAAGAGGGTTATCTGAGTTACAAGTCAAATTGTAATTTACATCAGAGCCCTCTGAGAGCTCGAAAAAGTAAATGCGTATAAATAGCAAATACAATGTACATGTACATACAGCAAGTGTCCTCAATAGGGATGAGTAAATAACATCTTCATTACAAAAAAATTAATCTAAATATTAATATATATATTTCTGTACAAACGCATAAAATCACCCCCCTCTCTAGACTTCATTTATGTTGCCTCGCGTCTGTGTGCAGCGATTATTTATGCCAATAGACAAGATGTAGGTCGAAACGAAGGGCTGCAAGGTCAAATACTATTATGTTGGTACGACAGTATGACCTCGTAAATTGTGCAAGCCACAACAACTGGCGCCTTAACATTCTAATTCCATCGGTGACGTTTAGAAATCCATTGATCAACACATACAATAGGGGATGCCCGAGGCAGTGTATCGATTCCTGTCTGTTCAAGCTATGTAGACCGAGGCCAACTGTTGTGACTTAATTAATAAATAATCAGGCGGGCGGCGATTGTATGTGATGTATCAGCGCCTTCACATGTTGCCTTCGCAATTCAACGTGGACTGACGACCTGGACTTGAACTTTTGGAGTGTGTAAAGTTGTATGCATCTGTACGCACCATGGCCGTGAAGGCCACACTCTCAAAGTTCAAGTCCAGGTCATCAGTCCACTTTCAGTAATTGTTAGTAAAACAGCATGGATATTCCCTTTGTAAAAGACCCTTAAAGCGCGCGGTTGACAATAGTGTGCAAGGAAACCTTATCAGATAGGGGATGCGTATAGGTATAAACATGCGTATCCGAGCGTGTAATTTACATGTGTGTCGTATGCATGCATTTACTGTATGTATACGTACCATTCATGTGTCTGTCTGTCTGTCTGTCTGTCTATTATTGTACTGTATGTATGTATGTATGTATGTATGTATGTATGTATGTATGTATGTATGTATGTATGTATGTATGTATGTGTATTGTATTTATGAACGTTTCGCGTTGCTGTTGTCCTGGGTGCCGTCTTTGTATTTGTGAATCATAACGTTCAAGGTTCACTGACTTACCAATCTTACAAAGACACACAAACAACGCGAGAACAATAAATCAGTTCTATTTATTTATATACAAACTCATCAATAAAACGACGGACGTAAAAGATAATGGAGTTCAATAATATACTTTAGGACGCAACCACGCTTGTAAATGTAAACAAAATGTTGTGCTAGGCTGCCTCCGCTGCCGTTGTCAAACACATATTGCATGGTCGGTTGACCTCGGACAGTAATAAACCGATCGGATAAAATGACAAAAACTATACACAGCTGTTCGTACTTGGCCTTGCTGTTCCGCCGTAATGACATATTTATAATACTCATTTACTGTTCTGATGGTTTTACAGCATCGTTCTCGGCATTTACAACTTCGTGTAGCAGAAGTGCAAAAAGTCGTTGACCGGATAAGCGATTTTGGTACTTTCTTGTAATCCACTGTAGCTTTTAAATCGTCAGTTGCTTCGACTTGGAGAAAGCCTTAATCTGTTTTAGGGGATATATCAGTAAATACCTGTGAATATTATTGTATCTACAGGATAAATATAGTTTTTATAAGTTATAAACAGCGTCCTTGTGACCTTGAAATGTTTTAAGCGTGATCCCTTTCAACATGAATGGCAATCATGGAGAACGATACTATAGAAGAATTGTTCCCGGGAATCTGACGCTTTACCGTTCGCACTGACAGCCTCATTGGTACATCATG
Source organism: Ptychodera flava (assembly GCF_041260155.1). Lineage (NCBI taxonomy): Eukaryota > Metazoa > Hemichordata > Enteropneusta > Ptychoderidae > Ptychodera > Ptychodera flava. Next base: position 25,776,906 of record NC_091944.1, on the reverse strand, counting down.
TTAGCTGGCAACTTGTGAGTCAGGCTTTGTTCAGCAATGGGCAGGTGTCAGGGGAAGTGATATGCTAGCAGAAGAAACATATCGTCTCCGTACTGATTTGTTGTTGATTTCTGCACAATCCCATTGTGTAGTGTTTGATGACGCTTTCAGCCTCATGATCGGTTCTGCTCTGTCCGCAAGACTGAAGGATCTGTTGCAGTTTCTTGTGTCTCCCTTTTAGCTGCTTGTAAGTTTTGGTTTTCTGGATGTGACTGTGATTGGTCTCCACGAACTTGTAGACAGCATCTTCTAGTCTCTTCGACTCGAAGGTGACTGCGATCTCCAAGATGGCTCCCCAGTTTTCCTTATTAACACTCCTACTCAGGGCGTCCATGAATGACTTGGTTACCTGAAGGAAGTCTGCGGCCAGGAGAAATTCCAAAACTCCATTGTCGCAACATGAAAAAGTCCTCTTGTAGATAAAGTCCAAAAATGTGGCTAAGGCATTGGAAGTAGGGGTACGGCCGCAGAGCTCGATTTCCTTTGGCTCGCTTTCGCTGTAGCCCTCGAAAGAAAACAAGGCCTTGAAATATTCACCGTGTTCGCAGATCACATCTCGGTGCACCTTGTAGCACGCGTCGCCGACGTAAATCCACGTGTCAGGCGTAACTGCTTTGCCATCGACTGACTTGGAGTAGCTTTTGGTGATATACTGTTTGCCAAGTATTGGAGAACACGTGTCTTCATCCCAAAGCGTTGCTCGTGGGCTCCAGTGTGTGATTTGCGTTTCAGCAGCTTACATAGCTTCGTCTTCGACATGTTTGATGGTCGCGTATTACCTGTCCGCTGCCGAATAATTCACTTCCGTATATGTAGTGTCGTTTTTGACGAATCTCACCACCGTCGTTCGACTTCAATAAGCCGCAGTGCCGATACCGACAGCCCGGCCAGATGGATATATCGCGTGTGTTTAGTGCTCACACTGTTTACGTGCCCTTAAATAGCCCTTATCGAAGGTCGCAATACGTAAATTAAGTTTCACCCACGTGTCAAGGCTGCGTCCGTTCGATACGAAGTGCCAACACATAAGACTGAGAGTTCAGGGGCCGTCTGGCCGTACGCGTCCTTGTAAAGGAAATCCATAAAAACGCCGACGTCTGCTAGTGGGGTCCAATAACCGTGACTAATCGACAGATTTCGGTACACTTTACATATTAAATTATTTGAGTCATCCATGCGCTTTCTGAACCACTACCAAACCTTCACCGGCGCCTCGTTTAATTTCATTCACTCTTTCTCCTCTAACTTCTATTTTTACCCTTGCAATTTTTACCTTTGCAATTACGGTGCCACATGTACGTCTAATATTCAAGGACCTCAACATCGCTACATTGAGTCACGTGACGAAGTTACCTCTCTCTTTTCCCGCCATGTACCCCAATACGTATACACAAAATTGATACCTCAGTAAGTAATACCTTCTGCCAACATACTGGCCGAAACACTTATATTCTGAAATAGTACTTGATTCTGTAGTATTTATATTGGATAAATAAATAAATAAATAAATAAATAAATAAATAAATAAATAAATAAATAAATAAATAAATCCAACAACCTCTTGGCTTACAGTTTCATTTAAAATGGAAGTGGAATTTAGTCTAACAAATCAGGTACAACGGACTGACCTAATTTTTTAGGGCGGGGGCCTAGGAAAATTGAGGGATAGCAACCATCAGAACCTATAGGAGTATTTTTAGTCATTAGAAATGAGGGTATTGTGTACGCATTTGGTTACAGTGCGTATTGTCATCCACCCTCAATGCATCCCGATATGAATTGTTTAATTATCACTTTCATTGATTTTTATGGAATTTGTCCGTGACTTTGTGGCTTTGTGTTCGAGGTTCCAATCCCATCAATGGCAGAAATCAATATTGATATCATATGACAATAGTTGCCGGTAAGAGAGCGCCATTAGACTTTACGGAGAATACTAGGAGATCAAAGTTGACATGGGGAAAAAGACATATCGCTGACAAGAGTATTTTGTTGATGTATAGTTATCTATGTTTGTAGAAGCAACGCGTGAGATTTTTCTTCGTATCCGCTGTTGATGCCTGTCTGTCTTTCTGTCCGATACTCTGTTTCTCTGTCTGTCTGTCACTCTCTCTTCCTGAGTAAAAAACTCATACGAGATTGCATTTTGTTAGGGGCCCAAGCCAACCGGCTGGGCCCCTATTGGTTTTATAGGAGTTCAACTTTCTTCTTCTTCTTCTTCTACTTCTTCTTCTTCTTCTTCTTCTTCCGCTCTTTTTTTGTCGACCTAGAACTCAAACACCGCTTACCGCAAACTTCTGAAACTTGCAGGGCTAATAGGTACCTATGAGATCTCGTGCACCTGGGTATAGAAATTTCGAATAGTCGCGCGACCTGGCGGCCATATTGGATTTTCGTAAAATACCAATTTAATTTTAAAAATCTTCTTCTCCAGAACCAACACACCGATTTAAACTGAAAATTTACTCATGTCATCCTTAGAGTGATCTCTTTCAAGTTTGCGAAAGACGTTTGGATCGGTCACGTGATTTGGCCGCCATCTTGGATTTTACGAAAATCGCAATTTAATCATTAAAAATCTTCTTCTCCAGAACCAACACACCGATTAAACTGAAATTTTACTCATGTCATCCTTAGAATGATCTCTTTCAAGTTTGTGAAAACCGTTTGGATTGGTCACGTGATTTGGCCGCCATCTTGGATTTTACGAAAAATCGCAATTTAATCATTAAAAATCTTCTTCTCCAGAACAAACACACCGATTTAACTGAAATTTTACTCATGTCATCCTTGGAGTGATCTCTTTCAAGTTTGCGAAAACCGTTTGGATCGGTCACGTGATTTGGCCGCCATCTTGGATTTTATGAAAATCGCAATTTAATCATTAAAAATCTTCTTCTCCAGAACAAACACACCGATTTAACTGAAGTTTAACTCATGTCATCCTTAGAGTGATCTGTTTCAAGTTTGCGAAAGACATTTGGATTGGTCACATGATTTGGCCGCCATCTTGGATTTTACGAAAATAGCAATTTAATCATTAAAAATCTTCTTCTCCAGAACAAACATACCGATTTAACTGAAATTTTACTCATATCATCCTTAGAGTGATCTCTTTTAAGTTTGCGAAAGACATTTGGATCGGTCACATAATTTGGCCGCCACATTGGATTTTCGAAAAATCGCAATTTAATCATTCAAAACCTTCTTCTCCAGAACTAACACCAAAATCTTTTCACAAACTTTATAGGCCACACTACTAGATGCTATATAATAAATTTAAAGGAAATTAACCAGGCAGTTTTTGAGAAGAAAATTTTTAAAGTATTATTTTTCTGATTTTTCAATGACCTTTGACCCCTATACCTCTGCAGCTAAGCTATACAAATGGCTTATTCTGGCCTATGTAAGAGTCATATCTAATTCTGGGCATCTAATAGAGCAAGAGGTCAGATTTTTGGTATATAGGGATAACTACGAAAGACAATTTTTTTAACAAAATGTCACATGACTTCGATGACCTTTGACCTCAAATATACATATACGTCCATAACTTAGGAACCACAAGTGCTACATCCTTCATATTTGGTAGGATGGGAGACCTTATGGTGCCATATCCGGTACCTCATTAAATATGCACATATCTAATTCTGGGCAAGCCAATAGAGCTAGAGGTCTGATTTTTGGTATATAGGCATAACTTAGCAATACAATTTTTTTGACAAATTGTCATGTGACCTCAATGACCTTTGACCTTAAATATACGTATATGTTCATAACTAAGTAACCACAAGTGCTACAGCCTTCATATTTGGTATGATGGGAGACCTTATGACACCACATCCTGTACCTCATTAATTATGCGCATATCTAATTCTGAGCCAGCCAATAGAGCTAGAGGTCTGATTTTTGGTATATAGGGATAACTTAGCAATACAATTTTTTTGACAAAATATCACGTGACCTCGATGACCTTTGACCTTGAATATACGTATATGTCCATAACTCAGTAACCACAAGTGCTACAGCCTTCATATTTGGTATGATGGGAGACCTTATGACACCACATCCTGTACCTCATTAATTATGCGCATATCTAATTCTGAGCCAGCCAATAGAGCTAGAGGTCTGATTTTTGGTATATATGGATAACTTAGCAATACAATTTTTTTGACATAATGTCACGTGACCTCGATGACCTTTGACCTTGAATATACGTATATGTCAATAACTCAGTAACCACAAGTGCTACAGCCTTCATATTTGGTATGATGGGAGACCTTTTGACACCACATCCTGTACCTCATTAATTATGTGCATATCTAATTCTGAGCCAGCAAATAGAGCTAGAGGTCTGATTTTTGGTATATAGGGATAACTTAGCAATACAATTTTTTTGACAAAATGTCACGTGACCTCGATGACCTTTGACCTTGAATATACGTATATGTCCATAACTCAGTAACCACAAGTGCTACAACCTTCATATTTGGTATGATGGGAGACCTTATGACACAACATCCTGTACCTTATTAATTATGCGCATATCTACTTCTGAGCCAGCCAATAGAGCTAGAGGTCTGATTTTTGGTATGTAGGGATAACTTAGCAATACAATTTTTTTGACATAATGTCACGTGACCTCGATGACCTTTGACCTTGAATATACGTATATGTCAATAACTTAGGAACCACAAGTGCTACATCCTTCATATTTGGTAGGATGGGAGACCTTATGGTGCCATATCAGGTACCTCATTAAATATGCACATATCTAATTCTGGGCAAGCCAATAGAGCTAGAGGTCTGATTTTTGGTATATAGGCATAACTTAGGAATACAATTTTTTTGACAAATTGTCATGTGACCTCAATGACCTTTGACCTTGAATATACGTATATGTCATAACTAGTAACCACAAGTGCTACAGCCTTCATATTTGGTATGATGGGAGACCTTATGACACCACATCCTGTACCTCATTAATTATGCGCATATCTAATTCTGAGCCAGCCAATAGAGCTAGAGGTCTGATTTTTGGTATATAGGGATAACTTAGCAATACAATTTTTTTGACAAAATGTCACGTGACCTCGATGACCTTTGACCTTGAATATACGTATATGTACATAACTCAGTAACCATAAGTGCTACAGCCTTCATATTTGGTATGATGGGAGACCTTATGACACCACATCCTGTACCTCATTAATTATGCGCATTTCTAATTCTGAGCCAGCCAACAGAGCTAGAGGTCTGATTTTTGGTATATATGGATAACTTAGCAATACAATTTTTTTGACATAATGTCACGTGACCTCGATGACCTTTGACCTTGAATATACGTATATGTCCATAACTCAGTAACCACAAGTGCTACAGCCTTCATATTTGGTATGATGGGAGACCTTATGACACCACATCCTGTACCTCATTAATTATGCGCATATCTAATTCTGAGCCAGCCAATAGAGCTAGAGGTCTGATTTTTGGTATATAGGGATAACTTAGCAATCCAATTTTTTTGACAAAATATCACGTGACCTCGATGACCTTTGACCTTGAATATACGTATATGTCCACAACTCAGTAACCACAAGTGCTACAACCTTCATATTTGTATGATGGGAGACCTTATGACACAACATCCTGTACCTCATTAATTATGCGCATATCTAATTCTGAGCCAGCCAATAGAGCTAGAGGTCTGATTTTTGGTATATAGGGATAACTTAGCAATACAATTTTTTTGACATAATGTCACGTGACCTCGATGACCTTTGACCTTGAATATACGTATATGTCAATAACTCAGTAACCACAAGTGCTACAGCCTTCATATTTGGTATGATGGGAGACCTTTTGACACCACATCCTGTACCTCATTAATTATGCACATATCTAATTCTGAGCCAGCCAATAGAGGTAGAGGTCTGATTTTTGGTATATAGGGAGAGATTAGCATTACAATTTTTTTGACAAAATGTCGTGTGACCTTGATGACCTTTGACCTTGAATATACGTATATATTCATAACTCAGTAACCACAAGTGCTACAACCTTCATATTTGGTATGATGGGAGACCTTATGACACAACATCCTGTACCTTATTAATTATGCGCATATCTAATTCTGAGCCAGCCAATAGAGCTAGAGGTCTGATTTTTGGTATGTAGGGATAACTTAGCAATACAATTTTTTTGACATAATGTCACGTGACCTCGATGACCTTTGACCTTGAATATACGTATATGTCAATAACTTAGGAACCACAAGTGCTACATCCTTCATATTTGGTAGGATGGGAGACCTTATGGTGCCATATCAGGTACCTCATTAAATATGCACATATCTAATTCTGGGCAAGCCAATAGAGCTAGAGGTCTGATTTTTGGTATATAGGCATAACTTAGCAATACAATTTTTTTGACAAATTGTCATGTGACCTCAATGACCTTTGACCTTAAATATACGTATATGTTCATAACTATGTAACCACAAGTGCTACACCCTTCATATTTGGTATGATGGGAGACCTTATGACACCACATCCTGTACCTCATTAATTATGCACATATCTAATTCTGAGCCAGCCAATAGAGCTAGAGGTCTGATTTTTGGTATATAGGGATAACTTAGCAATACAATTTTTTTGACAAAATATCACGTGACCTCGATGACCTTTGACCTTGTATATACGTATATGTCAATAACTCAGTAACCACAAGTGCTACTTCCTTCATATTTGGTATGATGGGAGACCTTATGACACCACATCCTGTACCTCATTAATTATGCGCATATCTAATTCTGAGCCAGCCAATAGAGCTAGAGGTCTGATTTTTGGTATATATGGATAACTTAGCAATACAATTTTTTTGACATAATGTCACGTGACCTCGATGACCTTTGACCTTGAATATACGTATATGTCAATAACTCAGTAACCACAAGTGCTACAGCCTTCATATTTGGTATGATGGGAGACCTTTTGACACCACATCCTGTACCTCATTAATTATGTGCATATCTAATTCTGAGCCAGCCAATAGAGCTAGAGGTCTGATTTTTGGTATATAGGCATAACTTAGCAATCCAATTTTTTTGACAAAATATCACGTGACCTCGATGACCTTTGACCTTGAATATACGTATATGTCCATAACTCAGTAACCACAAGTGCTACAGCCTTCATATTTGGTATGATGGGAGACCTTATGACACCACATCCTGTACCTCATTAATTATGCGCATATCTAATTCTGAGCCAGCCAATAGAGCTAGAGGTCTGATTTTTGGTATATAGGGATAACTTAGCAATACAATTTTTTTGACATAATGTCACGTGACCTCGATGACCTTTGACCTTGAATATACGTATATGTCAATAACTCAGTAAACACAAGTGCTACAGCCTTCATATTTGGTATGATGGGAGACCTTATGACACCACATCCTGTACCTCATTAATTATGCGCATATCTAATTCTGAGCCAGCCAATAGAGCTAGAGGTCTGATTTTTGGTATATAGGGATAACTTAGCAATACAATTTTTTTGACAAAATGTCACGTGACCTCGATGACCTTTGACCTTGAATATACGTATATGTCCATAACTCAGAAACCACAAGTGCTACTTCCTTCATATTTGGCTGCCATATTGGATTTTACGTAAAACATGCAATTCCCACTGACACGTACAGTATCTATGAGATGATGTTCAAAATCATACTTTTCCAAGATCAAATTTTGCACATAATGTCATTAGTGCAAGATCTTTCAACCATGTTATTCGCTTGGGCCCCGCCAACGCTGCTTGCAGCTTTAATTTTTATTTGATATTACATCATGAATTCTGCTGACAGGTAATTGCCCCGACTAAATCTGCCAAGAAGACGGTGCAGTGAATCGTCGATGATTCTGTTATGTAAATGCTTGATTAGGAAAGGATGATCGCGTTCTCCGAATTGTGACGTCAAACAGCACAATTGATGTTTGATCGAGCACAGGTCTTTATTCGCCTGACCTATTTTTTTAAATACGGCCCACACACTGTACTTTACCCGTCAACAGACAGCAAACGGCTGCCACAGCAAACACAGAGTTTATATAAGATGCGCATATGAGTGTGTTATGAGAGAGAGAGAGAGAGAGAGAGAGAGAGAGAGAGGAGGAGAGAGAGAGGAGAGAGAGAGAGAGAGAGAGAGAGAGAGAGAGAGAGAGAGAGAGAGAGAGAGATTTACAGACGGGGCACAATTGTAATAGGTCAAACAGGCCAAGTAACACATATCTTTCCTTGTCAAAGAGACCATATCAAAACTAACACACCTGAAAAAGGTACGGTCACGTCATGCTGACGTCAGTTAATTGCCTGCCTCTTTTGATTGGACAGCAGAAGTCAAATTTAAGCTGGAAGAAAATTCAAATATTTGAATATTTTTGAACAAAATAATACATCAGTAAATGATAGTGTCGCCAGTTCGCCATTTTTATCTGTCTTGACCAAGATATAACAGAATATCGCGCGGGATGCGTTCTAAAACCAATGTAAAAGTACAGAGAATGTTGACAGAGAAATGGATTGCTTGGCGTCACGTTAATTTAACGCTATCATCAGCCGACCAAGAACATTTTTCACACTACGAATGTAACAGAACCATATGTCACAGCTGACCCCAATCTACTTTTTGCGTCACGTACGCGCTCCATGCGTTTCATTCTAAATAGCCTAACCAAGATAACTTTACCGTTTTTCGCCGATTCAAAGAACAAAACAGGCCGTATCTAAATGTGCTGTTTACGTGATATTTACGAGACCAAGGGTTTCCTGTTTTCGACGTTAAATTTATGGAGGTTACTGAGCGCCCTTCCACCCGTCAACGCGCAGGGTATTGACTAGCGACCGCCGTATGCTCCTAACTTCAGCGACGTCAAACTGAAGGGTTATCAGCCACTTAACGTATTCAACGAGCGGACATTCACCCGCAGCAATAAAACGACAAGCCTGGCTTTTCTATTAAGTATTGTATATAGTTTCTTGGGCGACCAGTCAATAGCTGACGTGTTGTTCCGCATAAAGATGTTGTTTATATCCTTAATTGTTTACGCCGCTCCTGACACTGTTTCCATTCGGTGTTTTTTTTATTTCCACATACCCGGTCGTGGTCGACATTTATATCGGAAAACAGTTCGGAAACGATGAAAGAATATCGCGGCAAGAAACCCGTTTTCGGTTCGTTCAAAGGAACGTTCTTTGGATTCCTCACATATAATTCCTCACATTGAATACTGAGTATTTGTCAATTCGATGTACATGTTGACATGCGCGCAGGTCTTCTACCTTGATTTATTGTGAGATGATAACTTGAAGCAAAGTCATGAAATGGCACATCGTATAACCTTTGTACACGATTACATAAAATTATAAAACAGTGGGATGTATAAAGACTATCTCTTTCACCGAAACGGAAGGTTAGAAGTGCGAAAATCCGACTATGGAATATACCTCCCCCGAACACGATACATGTAGGTTGTGAAAAAAGGCCCTGGGAAGTTTGGACTGCTGATACGATCTGAACAACATATATTGCAAACTTTCAATCCAAATGTTGATTGAATACTTTTCCATACACCCTGACTGTTTCCATGGCGTAATTTGTCTAATTTGTATCTAATAATCGAAATTTAGGTAAACGTCCTCCTTCTTGAACGCAATGATATACGTATTCGTCATGCGCATTGCAATTGTCTACGGGCATAATAAAGCTGTTCTGGCTCATTGAAAAACTCAGTCATACCGTGGTCTTTCGCACAACAATGACAGGCAGTGTTTTATATTAACCGCCTAAACAGTTGCATTTAAAGTGGCAACATTTTAAAATCATGTCATTTATTTCAAATCATTTTGACAAAAGCCAGATAACTTTTCCCTGAAGTCGAGCAGCTTGGAACGGCCTCTGCTGTATAACGACAATGAACGAGGGTTGCCAGTCAGTATAGTAATTGCCGTCAGCGGAGTCGTACCAGGCACAGCCGCTGCTTATTATTATGGATCACCATACGTCGTTCGCGCGCAATTCGACCAGTTATACGCCCTCCTTCCATCCGAGGTGACATAAAAACAAATGCGGATCCATGACGGCACGGTTCATTTTCACAACACTCTTTCCTAACCCCGTCGTAACATGATAAAAGAAACCATGCAGTACATTAAAACTGTGTGATATTATTAATAATCTATATATTATTAATAATCTATGAAAAAGAAAGCTTAAGATAAAATACTCTGTCTGAAGCTAGTAATGCTCTGTTCTGTCTTCCGATCCATAGATTCCATAAGGAAATGAGGCCTGTATAGAGAAACAGCTAAACTGCCACGTCACTCCGTCTATCATTAATAAAATCTGTAAACCTAGGTCTGTAAACCACATTCCGCGGTTGGAGGGACAGTAATCCCCTTGTCGGAGTGGCAATTTGACACCGATGTTTTCACGGATGCAAACACTCAACAGAAGACCAAATCCAAACCAAGGTTAACTGGAAACAGTAAACATAAAGCGTGCAAATAATAAGACCAAATTGACTCTATTGTCATTTTATTACCCACTGGCGTGCGGTAAATCACAATTCAAAGGCGGCAAAGCGAACGACATTGAGTCAGATGTTGGTGAGATAAGGAAAAATCTAGCTGTTTCCCCCGTAAAGCCATTCTTCTATGTTTAAATGGGGAAAATCACCCGGAGCCAATCAATGTTATTGGCCATCGCTAGGCCTATTATACATTCATTTTTGGAATACTCGACTACGTTTTTCAGAAATTTCATTTGGCGAGGCTACGATATAAAATATAAACTCGAACTTGAAGGTACTCCTAACTTTCTGAAAGCCCCACATTTAATTTAACTACAATTGAAGGGTTTTGACGGTTCAATTTGGAAGGGTCATTTCAGACTGAGCACATTGCGTACGAAATATCCATTTCGTGTACGCTTGCAAAAAAAGTAATTGTGATCCTTGCAAAAAGAAACATAAAAAACAACGTGAAGAAAATAATGAAAAAAACCCCACAAAATTCAAAAGACACTGTGATAACATAAAGCGGTGAGAATATGTGTATATATATTTGACATCACGAGTTGTACGTTGTTTTTCCTATTTTATTATCGCAGTTTGTTGAAAGAATCGCGTTATCTTTCAATCCAACCACGTGTTATTTTGACCAATGGGGCATTGACCGCACTTCAATATGATCACGTTTTAGCGGCAGCTTTTTTAAATCTCAGCGGCGAAAACTTCAAAGTGAAATTTTTGCACAATGGCAATTCTGATTCATATGGTAAGCTTAAATTTTATCATCTCCCTTCGAAATAATATTAAACAACCTTCAGTCCTTTGAGCCGGACCTTGTAGCAAAAGCAGGGCTTGTTACAGGCCAGTCATCGCTGTCAAAATATATCCATAAAATTCTACTTAGCGAAATATCGTGCCGTTGAAATTACTGCACGTACGTGCCAAATAACCTTTGCAGCTTCGATGTCAATGCATGTCGCTACACTCAGTCACTCGGTATTGTTTATGATTTTGAAATTGTTGTCTAAATCTGTTCTTAACTGTACACCCGGGACATTAATGATTAATGAGTTGGTCTCATTGAACATGCCATTAATCAACTGCCGGAATTTGCCCTTGGATATATCAAGGGTATTATGCTTTCCGAGATGTCAGCCCGTTTATACGTCATCTTTCGACTGATTAAAGATAAAATCCCAACTTATTCGATTTCCAGTATTTAATTAATTAAAATCCTCGAGCAATCAACAGTGTAGAGGACGTACATACTTTACATTCAAACATACAATACATATTCATCACATTGTGAACAAACGTACGGACAAATGTATTACCCACATACGCATGAGTTGCTGCTTTGTGCTTGTTCGGGTCTTTTTTACAGAATGTACAGTACTCTTTTTCGATGAAAAATTGTTACAGAATGTACAGTACTCTTTTTCGATGAAAAATTGTTTTTGACATAAATGGCATTCAACAAATCGTGTCATTATGGTCGATCACTTCGAGGCCTCCACGGCTAGCAAAGCATCCTTGGTACATCGGTGGAAATTCCCTTGGCGGCGTTAGTCACGCAGTTGAAAGATGAGAAATAACCTTTAAGGGGTTAAGTCAGAAATTTTAAACGGATCCCTGCTTGCGAAATGACGCAATACATTGAGTACGTGACAAACTTAATGATTCGCAGTTAGGTATGAAATAATTTGTAGAGTGTGAGTGAATTTGAGGGCATACTTTCATCAATCGTCGCTTGTAGAGACTATCGCCACCAACGACCCGCGGATGTGCAACGTTGCAATATTGATAACTTATTTTATTGCCCACGACTCGATCAGCTTGAAGCAGAAAAAAAGCGACAAAGACAAAAGTCTTAATACGTATGGCAATCCACGTTGTACATACATACATACATACATACATACATACATACATACATACATATTTGTAAGTACATGTATTATCGTTCACGTAATGTGACCGTGACCTTTACAACTACACCACGAACTCTGTATATGCCTGCTGATGAAATCGGCACTGCTGTAATGAAAGTAAGTGAATACTTGAACCACTCTTAAAAACAGGGAACATTGTGTATATAACACCTGATCAATAATTTGATGTTGATGAACACGTCCATGAAATTATCGTTGCCGCTGAAACACGGGTTCTCTCAAGGTGACGGACATATTTAAAGGTCACGGACAAAACCTAAACAGTCCTCTTTAAAATGTGTCACAAAGGTGTAATGTATCCAACATTCTACATGTGCTGGCAGTGATACTACTAAATGTGACCTCGCCGATGACACATTACGTTCTAGTGCCGCGTTAACCGCGTTCACGGACACGAAAAGCAACTCATCGCTTGAGCGTGATGTAAAGTTGAGTCACTCGAAGATTTCGCTGTACCTGAGAGCCAAAATGATACATCTCTTCGTCATCCTTTTACTTTCATGATTTAATTATTATAAAGTTTAAAAATAAAACTTATACAGATGTTAACCCGTCAAATGAATTGCTTTCCTTGGCATTTTTGCTAAGGCTGATATATTCTTCATTGGAAAGAAGATGACCGACAGGGGAAGCTGCAAGCGACCGTAGGTGGCGCTACTTCAGTTGGCTGACTCTAACTATTAGTATTTGTGAATATATTTAACTTTCCTTTCAAAAAAGTTGCAAAGTTTTCAAATGGGTTGTTGTTGATGATGATGATGGTGAAGCTCACAGTCAGTAAACATAATTTTAAGTACGCAGCAACCAAACCCTGGAATTCTCTTCCATGCTACATCAAAGTTACTAGTTCAGGGCCATGGACTTGATTAGTTTGAATGAACTATTTCCACAGTCGTCAACAGGGTCGTTTATTCAGTGTAATCATTAGCACTGCTGTATCATTGCTTCCACTGTATATTTCTATTACTTCACTGTGTTGTGTAATCTTTCCCCTTGTGAAATAAAATGAAATGAAAAAAATGAAACTTATGATGTTGATGCTGCTGATATTGCAGGTAGGTAGGTATGTAGTCTACTGGGTAACCTAACAAAGGCAAAACGAGTTTATCTCATATTCTATGTCAAAATAGATGCATCGCAGAAGTCAGAGGGATCCATCTAGTGCTCGATGGGTGGTGTTGAAATTCAATAATATTTGTTTTGACACTTTGAGGCCAACTCGGATCGTTGTTTTAACAGCGTAGCTTTCTCAGCATTGATAATGTAGCTTTTCTGATATACAAAGGTTATATCGCTTGCTTATGTAAGAGTAACTTGATGCTTTGTCAGTAATTGACTGTATATGGTAGTCAAAGACCCGGTCTTTTTTTCTAAAGATACCTAATAAACTTTGACAGTTTATTTGAAAGTTTATTTTGTCTCTTATAGATTTTGGTCTCCCTAAGAAACAAACAGGCCTTTGGCGTGCCATGGTGTCATTACGTGTCATATATACAGCGCATATACAAATCGTTTATCAACAATTACAAAATGCATACCTAATACGAACATCCCTCACGAACACAAAAATAACTGTAATATGTTGAGCTCCATAGAAAAGCTAGAGAGGAAGCTACATGTTCGTGTATCCAAATTGTGACGTTTTGTCAGTACAGTCTAAGCTACTCCTATGAAATTGGTTTATCAATGCAGACCTCGAAACTATAACATAGCTGAAGTTTAACAGAAAACAAAACTGAAGTGATCTGAATTATCGGTTTTGCACAATTTGTGTTTGTCACTCAGACGATATGTTTTCCTCTTCAAACATCGAAACCATTTAAGTCATTGAAACATAATATATATTACAAATCATCATAAACTAATATCTAACAGCGAACTACTATTATAATGTAATCCTATTCCTTGATAGGACTTACTCCACCAGCGTGCTGCTCGCTTTTCTTAACGTTGAGTTTCTGCTAGTGCGCGCCCTGAAACTGAAAAGTTTAATCAAACAATTGCCCAAGCTTTCCTCTTTGAAACGTTCAACCATTTTCCTTTAAAAGCCAATATTGAATGTCATGGGTTAAGGAACGTATAATATTTGGCACTAGAAACACAAGTTACACAATTTCTCTCTCCGCTTTAAATTCAAAATGGCAGCCACGCCCGTGCTAACTCCAAGGGAATGAGTACATTTTCGATTTTCACAGTTTTTGCTATATGAAATTCAAAATAACACCTGTCCCGAAGGTACCTTCTATCTTTAAAAGAGAGTAATGTAGAGTGCCAACTGCAGTCGTGTCAGTCGCTATCTTAGCTTGAAATTTATGATTCAAAGAGAGTACATGTAAGCTTATGTACTATGCTAATCGCAGTAGTATGGCTCTATCGCCTTGATTGTATAAATATGGCAGGCCTAGTTTTAAAAGCAAGGTGACCCGGCAACATACATGCTCCCGACGTTTTGAAATAGGAATCTAGACTCATTATATTATGCACGAATAATGTGGGAAATATTATTAAGTTTTGCGATGGTACGACTGCCAATAAACTTCGCTGGTAGGCTTGTCCCTGGTATGGCACCACAGTAGCTACATATAGCGCCCTAGTAATAGTTTGATTGGTATCCACTTTACGGTCTCAAGGTTGCTTGTGCATTGAAGCATTTATGAATTTTATTGAATATATGAAGAGAAAGGAAAGAGAATGGCTATAGTGTTACTAATCATTGAAGGTACAAGCAACTTGATATTTTGTTCGCATTAATTAAAACACAGTAGCTGTACTTTACGACAATATCGCCTTGTAATCTGCAGGTTCGTTTTGCATGAAATGATTTCACGCTCTGTATAACACTTGATCATAATGCGACGCGATTCATTTGTAACGGTACCTCGCGGCTCTCTTCACGGATTTTGCGTTTGATAGACTAAAAATAGAAATTTGCGGTCACACTGGAAAAAAGCCAAGGTGGATTAGACTACGCTATACAATATATGTAAAAGAAGCTATAAATCTCTTGAGGTTTTCGAATCACCTGGTTTCGGAACTTATCTCCTCTCTCTTAGGTTGTCTTTCGTCTTCTCGGAGAACTATTATTCTATATTGTATAAAGTACACAGAGGAAAAGGTTACCAGCCTGATAGACACCAGCAGATTCTGCAGCTGTTCAGTGTAATTACGTGCGACAGTGTCAATGTACATATATGCCTTTACGTTGAACCTAGTGCATTGTTTGGGTCGTTCTCATTAAATTTCACACCTTAGGTAGATGAATGCTTAACTGCGAGTGTTAATATGAAGCTGTATAATGTCGTTAAAGATGTCGAAAATATTTGCACACTTTGCAGGGTACTACTAGCTTCAGTATTTTGATTATAAATTTTCGAAAATTATGGACGTCACATTGAAAGGGTGATTCTTATGAGACGGGGTAATACTGGTTTTCATACCGCGTTATTTGAAAGTATCGTAAAATTAGCCGTGAGATATACTAACATGGACAATTTGGCTAAATGGATGTAGAGGACGGGAAATTCAACATACCAACAAACTTCGAGTCAAATAGCTATTACAGTAAATTTCAAAATAGCTCGGAATTACAACGTTCTTTAGGTGATAAGAAAAATATTCTGGTGATAGAAAGTGATACCTCCTGCATTGATGTTCTCCTTCGATAAATGTAATCATTCGTCTGCAAGAGTCCTGAGTAGCAGTCAGCATACTGACCACTAACACCTACCTGGCGAAGAATATGACCTCAATGCATGCTGCAAAAGTAAATAGATTAAGCACTATTGCATTTTAGTCGTTGATAGGTAATCGATTCATATAATGATATTATTCCATGTGGAGAATGTCAATGAAGAATATGGGCGTACTGTATGATAAAGAGGTTCGATCGCCACTGAAGCGGCGATTGATTTTTCTGTAGAAATCCTATCTGTGTTTCATGCATTTTGTCTGCCCTAACAATAAACAAACAAACAAACAAACAAACAAACAAACAAACAAAAAACCCAAAATAGACAAAACAAAAACAAACAAAATTTGAAGCAGGTGTCCGACGTAAACTGTATTTGGAGTTTACCAACACTTCGCCATCAGGCCAACTTGAACTCATGTTTGTCTTATTGTAATTCCCTAGAGGCCGTTGATGGCGCACTTAGCTTTGTTTCTACCTATCTTTAACTATAGCAATTTTGAAACGAGTACACTCTATATTTCATTTGTCATCTATGCAGGCAGGTGACGAACACGTTGCTGGAACAGTGAGAGACGAGCAAGCAAGTGACCAAGATACACATACTTTCCTGAGTCCGTCTACTGGGAATGTTCAATATTTTACACCGGTGTCTCAGCAACAAGCTTCACAGAAATGATCATACCTAGATCTTTCCTCTATCTGCTTGCGCTTACCAACAGTGTTTGGATTGTATGGTATGTATCTAGTTACTTGTATGCATTCTATTTAATTTCATTCTAATCTGAAAGAGCTATTACCATAAATGCCAAACAGCAGGCTCTGAGGAATATGATACTAGTAGATATGGCAAAAGAAATATTTTCAACCAACGTTTATAACTATTCTGCGACTCTTTATTCGGTCACTGTACAGCGGACAAAACGCCCGGGTACGGTTTGCTTATCAGGGTAATGTTTTAGAAAAAGACACGAATTCTAGGAGACGAGGCGTCAAATTTCAAAACGCACTTGTTCCAGAATATAACCGAGCATTTGTATATATATATATATATATATATATATATATATATATATATATATATATATATATTATATATATATATTATATATATATATGTGTGTATATATATTATATATATATATATATATATATATATATATATATATAACTTCATTTATTTTGAGTAAGAGAGAGAGAGAGAGAGAGAGGCGGAAGAGACGAGAGCGAGAGAGAGAGAGAGAGAGAGAGAGAGAGAGAGAGAGAGAGAGAGAGAGAGAGAGATTTTGTTATAATCACCATCAATAAGTCACGTATTTCGGTACCAAACATAATTTTGAAAAGTGTTGGCAAAGCAATATCACATCATATATTATTGTACGATAATTAATAGCGCATGTGCAATTTTTGTTGTCAATTATAATTATCAAAGCAATGTTTGTTCTGGAAACTTGCGATATGCCAAAAGATGTCTGTGATTGTACGTAATTTACGTGCAGTCATGTCATTCTCAGTAAATTTTCTAACAAAAAAGAGGTTAATGTGATGTTAGTTGATGTACGTAATATGAAATTGACCAAGCTTTGAGCCGACAACGTAATTTAAATGTTTTCTTTTGCGTTGTTTTTTGTAATTTTTATTTGTTTACTCAATTGATTAAATTCACCTTGAATTTAATTCCATTCGAAAATAAATGTCACTCCAAAGGCCATTGTTTTATGCATTCATCGGGTTCGAGGCTACGCAAACACTGTGTCAATTAATTATCATCGATGGCTTGGAACAGCAACGATTCGCGGATAACTTGCTAGACTTTAGATACTTACATCGCACATTACGTATGGTAAATTCACTGTCCTTAGAACTATTAAGAGGTCCCAAATAATCAAACAGGCAAACACACAAACGAAGACAACACAAAGAAACAGACAAACTAACAAACATACAAACAATCATACAAACTAACTATCTAACTGAATAACTAACTATCTAACTGAATAAATACAGGGTACAAATATGACAAATCACTTTTTCAGTTTGACTTGAAAAAGTAGACATTTAGTTCGCACGTTTCTTTATGACAATTATTCGCTAAAAAACCAGATTCCGTTATAACATATATGGCGATATCATGGTATATTTGATTTTCATTTCTATATATGTAGAGATCTTCGTTGTTGACGATTTATAAACAGTATAGTGTAATGGTTATAGTACGAGTAATTCTCTACGGCATGGAGTCGACTCCAAAACGTTTATGCGCCGGGGTTATCTATTGAGCGATTTCAAAATACATGTACAGGCGCAGACACGATCACAATGAATGTGCATCCCTGATCGCTGACCTCATATCAAAGCATGTGAGGTATAATAGCAGCAATAACGGTAACATCTTTCACTAAGATTCAAACATATTTATCCTAAAATGCTAAAGGACAAATATTCTAAAATTTATACTAGTTTTATAACAGCCAACGCGAACTGGTCACAAAAACTAAAATGCAAAACAGATTTATGAAAGTGACCTGAAGGGGACGATAGAAAGCACAATATTATCATCATTGTTCGGCATCAAATAAAAAACTTTATATGCATAGAATTGATTCTGAATGATTTCATAAGTAGACAGGGCCTTCAGTCGTGAAGTGTGTTTGACGCTAGAATCAGTTTATATAGCAGTTGCCGGCACTGGCGCCGGGATTCATCGGATGGCAAAAAATTAACTATATTGTCTGGACGACATTAACCAGTGAGTTCAATGTCAAAGTTCAATATAATGTCACATGACAAACTGACACGCTGCGATGATCCAAAGTACATTCACACAATAGTCAAGATGATCAGAATCAAATCAAATATAGCTCCTAAAAACTTAAAAGGGGATGTGAAAATGGACAAGCTTATTACATGTACTTGACAAAATCAATGCTGTGATCACTGTCAGCCATCATGGAGCGAAGTGCACCCTTGTCAGTTGTAACACGGTATAAAATGTTGCAAACTAACACTACCAGTGTTCCATACTGTGATATCTGAGAACAAAACAAAATATGTCACCTATATATAGCATACCATCTGCGACATGATAGTAGCTATTACATAAATGTTCGACAGAAAGACCTTGTATTTTATTTACGTTGATTTATTTTTATATCATATTCACAAAAAAAAAAGCATCCAATTACCAGTAATTTGTGTGATTATCTCATTGTGTCATATTTAGATTTACCCGATAAATAGAACAGTGTGGGGGATTGGCGGAATCAGACTTAGGGCATTGCGCTTTGTGGTCTTATATTCGCACTATCCCTTACAAAATGTTCTGAGAGCAATTATACATACGCAAATAAGTAATTTTTGCATCCATTTTTACCATTTTAGTCCCCTTTTTTACCTTTTTCCGTTCTGTTATCTAAATCTCAATAACCATATATTGAACCTATGCAGTTGACACTGAAAATTTATTTACGCTCTTCAGTTCTGACAACATAAGTGACATTGTGAATGGAGACCAGAAGCTAATTTTAGACTTGATTAAGAATTCTGACCATGGAGTTCGGCCTTTCAATAACGGTAAGTAAGTAGTAAATCATCATAATACGACAACCACGACGGTGAATCACAGTGCTCATCATAATAAGAGATACTATTAGCAACACCATAGGTAGTGATGAAAGTGCAGTTCCTAAGTATATATGTATGTATGTATGGATGGATGGATGGATGGATGGATGGATGGATTAATGGATCGATCTATCTATTTATCTATCTATCTATCTATCTATCTATCTATCTATCTATCTATCTATCTATCTATCTATCTATCTATCTATCTATCTATCTGTCTGTCTGTCTGTCTGTCTGTCTGTCTGTCTGTCTGTCTATCTATCTATCTATCTATCTATCTATCTCTATCTATCTATCTATCTATCTATCTTTCTGTCTGTCTTTTTATCTGTATATTTTAGAATAAATAGTTTACTATTTATCTGTACCAATATCTGTCCAAAGCTGTACATCTCTATGAATCACCTGGTGTCGGAACTTATCTTCCCGTCCTTAGGATGACTTTTGGAAGATGTGCCGTCTTCTCGGAAAACTATTATTCTATATTGTGTGAAGTACATAGATGGAGGGGTTCACACCCTGATAGAAACCAGCAGGCTGAAATTCTGCTGCTGTTCAGTGTAATGTGTGACAGTGTTTAGGTACATGTTTGCCTTTTATTGGAACCTAGTGCATTGTTGGGGGGTCGGTCGCACGAAACTTCTCACCTTATTTAGAATACTCAGTTATTAACTTTTCTTCATTTTAGAATATATAAGTGTCTTGAGTTGCCGACAATTTTTTTAAATGACGCAAAATAAAGATAAGCAGCCATGCGTCAGTGATTGTACTTATTATATTGTCGAGAATAACAATCTATATCTTAAAGTAGTGACAGTTTTAGAGCTCTTTTCTCCTTCCATGCCTATCGCCCCGCCCTTTATGCTTTCAAACACGAGAGTTGCACAAGCTTCACTTGTCATAGCCACTGACCTCAGCAATTCGTCTGATTTTAAAGCACAGGATACGGCATAGCTCATATACAAAGATAACGAATATCAGCCAAGTTGTTTACGTTCACGATATCTCAAAATAGCATAGAGAGCAGATTAATGTGGGCGCCCTCGATTATCACATGTACAGCACCAGTTTTACGAGTAGCTATAGCACAGTCAACGTATAGCATATAGCAGTCGTACTCGAACAAAAACCTCTGTAACAAAGCATTGCTAGGCATACACAGAAGACATTGCAAAATCCAAGACTTTTGTAACCTCTTACAGCAAGTTTTTAGACAGTACCGCTCGATGTCAGAATGATGGCACGTCAGCCCGTTTCATTACCATTTATATGGCATGACTGTTCCTGTACTGTACACCTTATGTTTGTTTTTAATCAACACTCCTCTATGAAGCTGCCAAGTTGCATTATGAGCATATCAGATGTTGCAACATCATACGTTATTTATAAGATGGAAGATCTGGGCAGTCTGTGTGTTTACCTCTCTTCCATCATGACTGCGATTGTTTACTATGTAGCTTAGATTTCATTGGTCTCTCAATGTTTCAAAAAACAGTAATTGGAGACATCTTGCTAAGAATTGATTATCAACTATGTTTCTATTTACCATAGGGCCCCCGGTCAATGTGAAACTTGGCATGTATTTATTGACCATTCGTGAAATATCAGAAGTTGACATGGTAAGAGTTTAAGCCCAGTTTTTATCTAAATCCTACCACATGTTATGTCGAAATTATTGACAGATCAGTGATGCGTGTTCTTGATAAACAGAATAACCTGCTTTTTACAAATACAATCTTCAAAGCTATAAAGGAGGCAAAGCTTAATCGGAGTTTATTCTTTGATTCAGCAGTTTTACATAATCACCTCATAAAGTTGCCTTTTCATCTCTTCTCTATACCATTGCAGCAATTAAAACATGGACTAGATAAAAGGGATTACAATAAATAAGACAAATGTTATAATTAAAACATAGAAAGTAAAAATGTACACAATTGAATTATGATATCATCTCTATCGTGGAGGGCGCGTTTTTGCTTGCAAAAAACTTATGAAATTCGTTTTATCTTGTGGAATAGTTTAACTAGACGACATATTTTATTTCTAAATGTATATTGACCACAAAGTGCACAGTCCCAGAATGAAGATGAAATGCGATCGTATCATTGAGCTCACGTAAAACAATGCTCGCAAAATTGTTATGCATTCCAGTAATATATAAAGTCATTTATGCTCGATTTCTAGGATATCCGATAACCTTAACCCCAAAATAGTATAGGCTAAGGAACATTATTATTTTGCTTGAAAAGACATTTCTGAATGGGTATTGATCTCATCGTTATTTCGTCAAGCGCCACACACATGTTGCTTTCATAAACAATCGACGGCAAAATTATTGTTGTTAATCACCATTTACAGAGGAATTGAACTTATCATGGTGATTTATGAATGATTTACACTATGCTGCAAGTTTCGTTTCTTTCACTGTAAATCTTAGTAAAATATCTTTGTTCTAAAGATTTTGTAATAATCGCTTGTAAATAAAATATAAATTTGTTTATGTCGACGCAAAATCAATTCTTTCCATTCCATAATCTTATCATGCGAGTTTCTAATTCTTATAATTATAAATTATACATTTTCTTAATATTGTTATAAATATATTAATATTCGCGTTTACATGATTTACACATCATGATGACTTCCAATCAATGCAACATAATCTGACGAGGAAAGACCTTGGATCAACTAATCGTATATCTTGATACCTTCATTAGATTCCTACAGCATTCCTATGAAATTCGTTGATGAATAAGCAGAGGTCTACCGACACATCGTCGCTTGACTTGTTCGTTGAGTTCAAAGTAATTACTTTAGATGTCACTAATGTTTACTTTCGTGACAACGCTATAACTATAACATCATCTCTAACTGTCAGTATTTGCTATTTGTATCAGTGTTGACCAGTTTATTCAGTATTTCCTATTATCCAAATTCATATCTGTTGACCTGTTTAATTATCTTCTAACTGTAACTATAGTTTTTGAAATAAAAGGAGTGTTTGACATCTTCTGTTGCTTCTTAAACCTTTCAAAGGAATTTATTTTTTCTTGACAATTTCTCTTTATTTGTTTTGTAATTATTTGAATGAGCAATTAAATTACTTAAGTTAAAAGTTATATCACGATAATTGACAAGGTCTTTTACATCTCAACTCCAACTTGTTTCCATTCTTCTGTTGCCACTAACAAAAATAACAACAACAACAATCATCATCATCATCATCATCATCATCATCATCATCATCATCATAATCATTCTGATCCATTTTTTGGTTGTTTTACAAAAATTCTTTATTTCAAGTTATTCTTATGGAATATGTTCATTAACAATATTTCGCATGTCAAAATTTCCTGCTGACGAGCATTTCTTAAACTAAATTATACCGATAATGTTAAATGTTAGTTTGATTTATTTTATTTTTTTGGTTCGGCACGTCTTCTTTGTTTTTGCTACTTAAGGTATCAAATATTCAGACCTGTTTGAGCGCTGTAATTTTTCACATCCAAATTTTAGAGCACTTTCTACTTATTGTTTTATAAATCTTTCTGTAAATTTTGATAATTTTTGGACCAGATGGATATCACTTTTCACTGAGTACAGTTTTCATCAAACTTTCGGGAAAAATCTTAAATAAAATTGTCTGGATCCAAAAATTGCACTTTGCAAAATGCTTGATATACGTTCAGTATATGTACGTATATATACGTATATGGAACACAAAATTAGTGGTGTACTTTACGTATACCTTTGTATATGGAAAATTTCAATACGTTGATCTACATAGCGTAAATCTATGCAGAACAAGGTCATACGTAATGCAGATCTTCGCACATCAAGTGTACACTGTGCTTGTGCATTTTGTTAGTATACGTACGTGTATACTTAACGCATTTGACAAATGCACAGACTCAGTGAATGTGTATATATTGTTGTACACCAAGCATTTTGCCCAGTGTTGTCTGTGTTGTATTTTACGAAGGGGACAAAAATTGACTTTGTCACTCAAAGGGTTAACTGTCGTGCAACTTTCGCCTTACTTGGAAGAATTTCCCCTCTTCCTTGAAATATCAATATTCTGCTGGAATTTATACGTTTTTTTTTATGTACAGGATAAATTGCAATTTTCTGCTAATCGATATAGGTTGAGCATAGTTCATTTCCAACACGATCGTTTTCCATTTTTTTTATTCTTTACCCTATGATTCTTACAAGCAACTCCTTTATCATTCAAAGCTCCTACAATGTTTGAACAGACTTTCCAATTGCTTTTTGCTACCAAAGTACTTTTAGAGCAAGGTTAGGCCGACAATGTTTAAAAGTTTCCCACAATATTTTGAAATTGTCCTTGCGATAATTTGCAATTCAACTACAATTGACAACATAAAGAATTCACTACAAATCATGCAAAAACTTTCCTTAATTTGATATTTTTGAAAAATTACTGCTGCGAAATTAAAAGCTAAATTTACTCATCGCGAATGCATACAGTTTAACTTACTACTCAACTAAATGCTTATTGTGTACATGTGAACTATACGATAGGTAGGCCTTTTACAAAATTGAAGGACTTTCGTTTTCTTTGAAGGTCTTCCATATATGGAAATTGTTCATGCCCTTCTGTGATGTTGTATTGTTTACTTACCCAGAGTTTCACGACATCGATGATTCTACGGGAGCACTGGCGTGATCCTAGGCTTCAACACAACTCGACCAAACGCGTAGTGCTGGACGGGTCAATCATTAGAAACAATTTTTGGGTTCCTGATTTGTCCATCATGAACTCCTGCGAGGAGGAAACCTTCCACAAGACTCCAAAACCGAACGAATTGATGTATATCAATTCAGATGGGTTCGTCTACTATACGATCAAGTAAGACAGGAGATATAGTTGATATTAACATTTATCATATATATATATAATATATATATATATATATATATATATATATATATATATATATATATATCATATATATATATATATCATATATATATATATATATATATAGATATATATATATATATATATGTCTGTGGGTGTGTGTCTGTGTCTGTGTCTACGTGTCTGTGTCTGTCAGTCTGTGTCTGTCAGTCTGTGCTGTGTCAAATATGGCATAAAGGTATTCGTTCAAAGCGCAATTTTGAGTTTTCGTCAAGGTGATCAGCTGTGTACTTTGAAAGGTTCTGAAAGGATTATATTATCAATAAAAATTTAAACAAAATATTTACGTTTGAAGAATACATTGTGAACAAAATCGAATAGTACCAATAAAATCGGGCAATTAAGTCTATGATTATCATCTGAATGTTGTTCATGAGAAACGATTTCACTTTTTTACTAATGACTAACTTTTTTACTAATCTTGAAATATTTCTTCTTATGAATACACACAAGAAGACGTCTCAATACCAATGTCTCCTTTTTCCTCCAACAGAATTACCGTCAGGGCCACGTGTAACATGGACTTACGAAAGTTTCCGTTCGATGATCAGGACTGTGCCTTAAATATAATGTCGTGTATGTATCATTGATTGTTATTTCACAGAGAGACTATTTAATCAATAGCCAAGTTTTGCTTTCCCACTGTATATGTATTTCTATTCCTTCCGCCATAATACGAGGCTAACAGATCATTTCATTTTGTTTCTGTGTTACATATTGCTAGGAATATTTGCCAACAATTTTACGACTCTTACAGGTTAACACAACTCTTAATAAAACCGCGGAAAGACATAATGTGTGTGCGGTTTCCGGTGGTTATAACTGCCTATTTTACCTTAGCCAGGCTAAACAAGGCTTGGGTACCACATGCTGCATTTGTCTGAACACTTTAAAGTTCGTTGGTATTAAAGGTTGAAAGGCTACCTTGATCACATGTGCATGAATTTCTGAAACTGAAATATAGAGGGCGTTGTTTTCCTGACAACCTTGCAATCATCGTGCAAATTTTAAACATACCAGGCCATTTATAGGCAATACTTTGGCGAAGTGATAATTGTCGTAAATTTGGTTTCTTTTTGGTTAATTCACTGTAGATGCGTACGATGTGAACGACTGTTATTTAGAACTCGTTGGGAATGACACCACTGATGCCATCGTTCTTGACCCTACACTAGAACTGTCGCAGTTTTACTTAGAAAAGGTCCACGGGGATACAGGAATTTATGAATTCACAGAAGTTGGTGAGTTTTTGAACATGGGGGAGGCAGTTCAGCTGGCAAAAACTGACACAACAGTTGGTAGTGAAATCAACGTTTTATATTGTAATATGTACGATAGTAATGGCAATGGTTTTCATATTCGTCAACAAGGTCGACTTAAATCATCATAGGCAGGGCTGACAAACTTTTTACACCCGAAACTCTAAATAGCAACATTTCATTGCCATTAATATGTAAAAACCAGATGCCCCGTTCCATAGTTGTGAAGGGGATATAACTCATGCAAATAAGGAGAAGACGCCCGGTTTGCCAGTCCACCTAACAATTGTTTTGTTATTGATGATAAACAATACCATCAATAGCGATGGTTTGAAAATTCTGAAACTGAACCTGCACTGAACAAAATACTTAAGAAGCAGTTAAAAACTTTAAAGTTACATTTTTAGGAAATCATCATTTGTGGACAGTAGCAGCAATTTATTAAATATGCTGATCTGGATTCTTGTTTTGTCGGACAGATTTTCCCTTCGTGTACTCAGTTAAAATATATTTTTGCACTTATTGGTACATGTATCATTTCAGGAAACTTCAGCTATGTGCTGGTCTCATTTCACCTCCAACGGCAGTTGTCCTATTATTTTCTTAATGCATACATACCAACTGGTGCCTTTGTAATCATCGCCTGGTTAGCCCTGTGGATCCCGCCGACTTCCTCGCCAGCAAGGGTCACGCTTGGAATCACATGTATGCTTACATTGGTAACAAAGAGCACAATGGTGAAGTCAGAAATGCCAAAAGTAGCTTATGTCATGGTAATATAATTTACATATCATACTAACTAACTCATAATATCCTTATGACAAATTGTGTTTCTATATATATATATATATATATAAAGGTTGACATATATATGTGTGTTAGTCCAATTCGAGAAACAGTAAAATAATATACTTTTGCCTGAATACATGTGTTTATGTGTCCGACAGCAGGTGACAATTTGCCCGACGTCAGGAGAGCAAATTGTCTCCTGCTGCGAGGGCACATAAACCGATGTATCCAGGCAATAATATTTTTATTACATGCTTCTTCACTGTCAACGCTATATGACGTGTAGTTACAGGGCATTCTCAAACAATTTTACCATTATCGACTAGCATCAAACAGATTAAAACGAAAGTCAATACAGCAGTGCGCGCATGGATATTTTATATCTAGCGTTAGACGTAGTAATACCCTTAGTCTTACCCTTCGTGCCTTACGTCGAAATAGTTGAAGGGCTTCACCGGACCGGGTAACCAGTAAAACCGGTTAGTACATCATTCACACGGCTCGCTAACTTCCCGACTGTTCTTATTGAAATCAAAGCAGTGAAAAAAAAAATAATAAAAAAATATATATATATATATATATATATATATATATATATATATATATATATATATATATATATATATATATATATATATATATATATATAGTCAGCAAAATGATCAACATTAATGACTTACCCTTATCATTCATTTTTATTCTGCAGTGTATTGATTACTGGTTCGCTTTCTGCGAGACTTTAGGATTTCTGATGCTCGTGGAATTCGCTGTCATATATTACTTCTATTTAGAAGGTGATCGCAAACGTAACGAGTTACAGCCGAGTCGGTGGCAACAGCAAAATAAGGAGGTATAAAGCATTTCTTGAGAAAACATCGTTTTTTTTCTTTAGCGTGAGTGAAGCAAGACCCCTTTCGGTTACATCGACAGATTTGATTTATTGCAAATCAGATACTTTAGTTTTTTTCCCCCGAAATCTACTTGTATGATCTTTCTTTTCAAAACATGATGCTATCGTCTCAGATGTTCATCCGCAGGTATACTTTTGTCATGCTTATGTTAATGATAAAAATGTTACGTAAACATTGACAAATAAGACTCGTTCCGCTGACGTAAAATAGGATGTGTTACCACAAACACTCAAGGGTACATCACGAGACGATGATTCCTGTTAAAAACGAATTTAAGGGATCTTCATAAATCTCGTCAGAGCTTTGTGTTGGATGTCGTTTGCTACTCGTCGTCAAAATGAAATCATTAGATTTGTCCTCGATTTCTGATAGGGTTACGAGAATGGACATTTCGACATGGGTCCAGTGAACACGACGACAGAACTAACAGCGATTCAAACAAAGGGATGCGTCAGAAGACACGGCGCAGTAACGATTGAGCCATCGTCCGAATCAATGAAACCAAGCGAAGTACATAGCTTACAAACATTGGATACTAACACAGGAAGAAAGAACTTCCAAAACGACCTGTGTCTTCTCAGCCAAAAAATTGACAAAATCGCTAGGGTCGCTTTTATCATAGCCTTTTTGCTGTTTACTGTGACATATTGGAGTGTCTTTTACTTTACAGGACATGTTTGAGTCCTTTTTCAGCTTGAGATATGTCCCATTTGATATATTGTGATTATTATTATTATTATTATTATTATTATTATTATTATTATTATTTTACAAGTTTAGGGGCTATAAGTATTATATAGAAATCTAATAACAGTTCATTGAAGCTGTGTTGGAATTCTGAAAAAGAGGTGTTGTTTATTTTAATTTTGTCAATCGTGTGACTTCCAATTGTTGTATGTGCAGCGCAGAATTATGCATCATAAGCTTACTGTTCGGAGAGACGGGGATATCATTAACCCAAGGGGTAATGCTTGTCAGAAAAGTGACATTAAGCAGCAGTTTAAGCGATACCAGCAGGCCTAGACTTTTTTACTTTTGTGCGAACTTTATGGATACACGTTCAATCAGTTCAATTTAATTTTGTTTTTAGTTTAATTTTCTTCCATCAAAACTCACGACTATGAAAAAGATTTCCAACATAGATCAACAATCTCTCTCTCTCTCTCTCTCTCTCTCTCTCTCTCTCTCTCTCTCTCTCTCTCTCTCTCTCTCTCTCTCTCTCTCTGTGCAGATGAAATTTCTTTTCTGCGACCACCGAACCTCGTAAGCGTATATTGGCATTGCAGAATAAACATTTTTTTGCATCTCGCATGTTTCGCCTGCCAGAGTAGTCTTGGCAGAGACCCTGCGATTGCGTTCTTCACTGTTGGAACACGCGCAATTCACGCGCACGCCCTTCAGAGAGCATGCGCAATTGAGTCTATGTGCGCGTGTCAGTAAAGCTCGTGCTATCGTGTCGTTGAACAGTTGAATGTTGACAGAAACTGGAATTACTGCAGAGAATACTTTTCAGGATATCACATGTGAGTGTTAAGGTACCAAGTAGGACGTTTAGGAAATCCTTTTAGAAAGTTCAAGCCGCCTGTGGCCATTTTGTGGAGTATAAGCTTATTTATAAGCTTACGTAACTGCAGCGTATTTCTACTGTACATACTACATTGCCGGAACATATGCGATGGAATTTTGTGTTTCACGTCGTTCAATCATTCAGATGGAAATGCCGTCCTTCTCCAAACTTCGTAAAAAACAGGGTGACAGACTTTGGAATGCTAACTCTTGTATACAATAACGTAATTTAATGAGAAGACATTTATATTTGAGCACGGCTAGTTTTGGATTCGAGAACTCTCATCACGGTGGATTCACTTAAACAGTCAGTTATATTCTCAACAATCCAGAGGGTGAGTCGAACTTTTTCCTATGTCCATGTAGCACTTGTGCAAAAATAAGCGAATCCACAGGCCTTTGGCGAATCAATAAATGCGTTTTTCACCAAGCGGAAAGGTGGAAAGATTGATTATTTTTGTCGCATGTCAATAGTTTGATATGACTATCGCCTTTTACAATAATACTGGCTATTCCATTGAGCATTGTGCTACAGCCACAGGTCAAAATCTTATTCCCCAGGTTGATATACATATGTAGAGATTTTTATAGAAAATATTCCATAGCTATTTACATTTCTTTATCACTTTTTGCGGTTTTCTGTTTTTTGTCAGCCGATTAGCCGGCACACGCCAAAACTACTAATCTTTGCGGTTTTACATGTTTTAATGGTGAGTTAGTTGGCACACGCCAAAACGATATTGCGTTCGTATTTCTGGGCACGTTTAGTCTCACTGTTTACCCCCGGTTGGTTAGCAACCGCAGTTTAATTGACAGCCGATTCTTTATGTTTAGGGTAAATTGTTGCAATAAGTGTTTCCTACGACGTTCGCACAAGTGAGGGCCCTATACTATGTCAAGTAGGACAGTATTAAACGTGAATCATTTATCTTGTAGTATTTCCCCCTTGTCTTGGCCTGCTGGATTTAAAAAAAATGTTCAAAGGTATACAGGCACCATGTTCAAATTTAGCCGTTGCTACCATGGAAAGGGATCTAGCTAATCATAGAGTGTATGGGGTCACGCCAGGTCACACTAATGCACCACTACATGGTCATAATTTTAGTAATCAGAAATAATTTGTCTTCATTATTCTTCCTGGAATGAGGCAAAGAAATCATTAATTGTAAATTCATAAAATAAATAAGGACCAGTGAATCATGTGTTAAATAAAAAAAACTGTGCTACTGTTACTGCTTGTGACAAATAATGGTACTTTGGGTACTAAGGGGTATTGGGTTCATTGAATTAATTTGAGATACTATTAGAATTAATTTTATCACATGAAATTAATTTGAAGGCATAAACTTGATTCGATGAATGCATAATAAGTTAGTAATATACTATATAACACTTATTTGAGATGACTGCATGAAACAAAATTAAAAATGCTTGAAAAATTATTTCTGGTTTATATAAAATTAATTCTAATACACTAAAATTAACGGAAAACATAATTTTGACCAGAATGGCCACTATACACATTATTTTTATTGTTATACACCTGCGTCTGCAATCTATGGAGTTTTCTTCGTACAGTAAATTTCGGTATCAGAGGAGGCAAAGTCCAATAACTTTGACGCGGAGTACAATAACTTTAGGTGTTATTGGACGCTATTTGACCTTTGACCTCAAAACACCATTACGTCAATGCGGGGCAATACTTCTAAACATTTGGTACTTCACAAAGTTAGTAGTGGTGAATCAAAAGCCTGTGAATTCGGGTGAAATTATGCTGCCGACCTACAATTTCTAACACGTACACTGCGCTGCGCGGGTTTGAAATTTCGTTCTGTGTGCTTAGCGGACGCGCTTAGGCCTAACGCGTTCTCAGTTTGCTCGCGATCGCTCAGTGCAGTGCGGGACGGGCATCCCCCAAAAAGCTTTAACTTTGATTTTTGAGGTAAAGTTGGATTTAAAAAGGTGTATAATATAATGAGGTTATTCCCAAAATACCGGGATTTATGTCCGAGTACATTTTTAATAGGAATTAGGGACAAAGTAACATTTCAATGCCAAAATAGTTACCATGGCAACTTGAAACATTAAAATAAGTCTGGTTTTTGTGTTCTCTGACCCGAACTCCCCCACTAGATAATTTTCATATCAATCAAAGTAACTTTTCATGGGATATTAGAAAAATTGAAATTTTCAACCCCTAAAATGGTTACCATGGAAACATGGGGCAGTGAAATCGATATCATATTTGGTCTTTTCGACCAAAAATACCCTAATGGTGAAATTTTCACGGAAATTGAACCTATTATTATTCGCGTTATTATTTCTATATAATTCTTATATAATTATTATTACAAGTTAAGGAATTATATAATTATTATGTTGTATACAATCGCCAAGGGTCTTAAAGAATTATATAATATAACATAAGATGGTACATATACGTCTTACCATTGCCTTGGAAAAGAAGAACGCCAAGAATGTACAAAATTAGCAGCTGATGACATCAGATCAGATCGATCCAATATTCCCAATGCTTACTCTGACATCGGTCTTCGCCGTGCATCAAACCACAAACAACTACTACTGTAATTGTACAGTAATAAACAACGAAAATTCGGCAGGTCAACACTAAAAGCCTATTGATACGTACTATACACTACAGTTAGGTTCGAACTCGGGAGAGTAAAGATAAAATTACCGAGTTTCATCAGTTGCCTTGGTCGCTCTTTGGCATCAGCGTCGCTGAATCGGTGTCAACAAACAAGTTCAAAAACGTACACTTTTTGTCCAAAAGAGGAAATGCCAAGATAAGTCTTCCATTGCCGTCTACTGCTTTCTATTTCGACTATGCCGGTATTGGCTTTATTCTGATTTCTTTATTTCTGGAGAGATTGTTCAGAGCAGTCTTTTCTGCTCGAGCCATGTTGTTTAAGATGTAGGTTGCGAATGGAATTTTTACTATCGACCTAAGCTGCTTCGAGATAGTGTTATAATTTCGGGTTTTCGGCTGTAGTGTCCAACATGGACTTATCTTAAAAAGGATGTCTGATTGTGTTTGTATCTCATGATATTGTACAATTTTATGATGCGAATAAATTTGTTAATATTTCGTACGAGAATTTTTCTGAAGAGGCACTTCGGAGTGGAATAAATTTCAAGCCTTTGCGTAATGCTTAGCTTGTATTTGAACAATGGTAAAGGTTTGATTTGCAAAGTTTTTGATGAATCTGAGAATCTTTCTCAGTTCTTATATTTTGTAGGGCCCGAAATATATTTGTATTTATTGCCAGTGTGCTCTTCTATAAGCTTTTTAAAATAATTATAAACCGCAATAGCATTTTGTGCTCGTGGTTGATAAAGCAGCTTTTGGAAACTTGGGGATATTTTGAGATCGGTTTACTTCATTCGCAGCTATTGTGGCTTTAACGTCTTCATGTGTAATTAAAAACTCTGACAAGTCGTGCTGTGGACAGTAATTCCCACTTCCACACGTTACACACAATATACGTATGACTTTTCAGCATCGTGAGACATTTATGCAGGTTCAGGGAGGTAAATTTGACACACTTTTCTTCCAAATAGGGCTGCACCAATATAATATACCTTGTCCTGGTTTATCTGTAAACTTTCGCTTATTAAATGGCCCGACCTTGCAACTTGGAATCGTGGAAAAATTAGTACACGTTTCCTTTATATTTCTTTACATTGTCGTCACCAGGTCATCTTCAGCATCACTTTTATTAATATCTTATTTCAAAACGTACATCTTTTTTCGAAATTTTAACTCTCAAATCTCATATAATTCTACAACTTCATCATTATCATGTAGAGTGGGTTTTGTAGCGGATGTTCCAGTTAATGACGTTGGACATCAACGGCTTAAATAATTATCGTCCTTTTTGGCCTTGTGCGATTCCCTTCACATCGAACGTAATAAACATAAATATTTCCAGTAATACTTCTGCTTAATTCTCTTCTTAGTCTAAGGATTGCTCACATCTTTGACCAAGAATAAGAGATCATCTGCAAAACTATTTCGTGCATTTATCCGATATGATTTAGCGGCCGCTTTACAACAAAGGAAGCAAAATAAATTGAAAGGTTAGTGTCATAATGATGCATTTAATGCTGGCATCTAAACTTCATTAACCCATTCATGGATCCATCTCTGTGATGAATTAATAAAGACATTTTCCAGTTGTTCTTGTACGCTTCATGGTCAAAAGAAGTCCAACAAATCTAATATCGACTCTCTTTATTGATTGAAAATATCGTAATATCATAATCTAAGTATAGAAAAAGAGAATTCTTATCGCACTCTAACTTGAACCATTCAGTTGCAATCCTAAAGCAGGTAAGGTTACATTCTGTGGAGCAGATAGAAATAATGATCTCATGAGCACGAGCAGCATTACTCCTGGTGGTAATTCACACACACAAGCCCCAACTTTAAAATTGAGAAATCTTTGTGGTGTTGACTTTGCCGGAGAATCATGTACGGCATCAGACACATGCATGCGTATGATACATGCATGCATGCATACATACGTACATACGCACGCACGCACGTATATACATCATACATACATACATACATACATACATACATACATACATACATACATACATACATACATACATACATACATACATACATACATGCATGCATACATACATACATACATACATA
Source organism: Ptychodera flava (assembly GCF_041260155.1). Lineage (NCBI taxonomy): Eukaryota > Metazoa > Hemichordata > Enteropneusta > Ptychoderidae > Ptychodera > Ptychodera flava. The sequence continues at coordinate 25,742,869 of NC_091944.1, read as the reverse complement.
CATACATACATACATACATACATACATACATACATACATACATACATACATACATACATACTTATTATACAATTACCACCGAGAACAATAGAATTTTGCGTGCGCTAAAAAAGCCGTACAGAACGGGCGTTCCTTAACACGTACGGTTTCAAGGCGCCCCATCCCCTGCGGCTGTATCTGCGCATCCTTGTGCATCCTTTGCTGTATTTTCGTAATAACCTCATTATACTCAACACACACTAATTCATTTAATCTTACAGTGTTGCGGTCATCTTCGAACTTGAGTCAGGTTGAAAGACTTGAAAACTTTGAATGATTGCTCAGTCACAAACGCATTGTTTACACGATGAAGAGCAAAATCCTTGCTTACTCTCATACGTAGTGCGCGTGGACGCAAGTCAAAACGATCTGGTCTTCACCATAGATTGTTGCCGGGAGACATTGAAGCTATCCGTGCGATAGCGGCGTATTTCTTATTCATTGCGCAAGCATGTTAGTTGTTGTCCTTTGAATCGGAAAGCATCAGAGAGTGTCACGAACCGTAAGGCGTGCCAATTACAGCTGTAACGAATATAATTAAATCGCTAATTAAGAAATAAACATCTTAAGATCCTGTCATATATCAGTTAATCACTGAACCGGGGTCAGGTAAACAAAACAAATCGATGGCATTAAATATAGGACGTTAGCCATCAACTCACGTTTTTCGTACACATTGGAAGGACAACTATGTGCTCCCTCTTATTTGTTTCCCCATATTCTCGAATCCAATGTGGGCTAAACATGGAAACTGCAATGTGATAACCGTAAACAAGAAACAATACCTATCAACACTCGGTGACGTCATGTGCCGTCGTAAATGTTAGCGATCGACCTCTATGAAGCAACACTCGTAGTTTTGTCTCTAAAAATTATGGTTCCTTAAAACCACAGTGTCCTTCATTTCATCGGAGACATCAATATTAAAAGGACAAAATTACAATACGAACGCCAGTTGCGAGACAAGGATGTTTGCTTCAACATTCGAGAGTAAAACGTCAAAACTGGCGCCAATAACAAACGTCACAATAGCAGTTATACCGATGCTTGTTTTCGCCATGCCGATAAAATCGATTTTCCACGGGCGGTATCGAATTAATTACTTGTTGAACAAGAGGTTACGACGGGACTCTCTGGTGTATAGTTGGCGATACAGAGATCGCGCTTGTTATTCGTTCGGTTGGAAACTTGGTGTAAACAGATCGAGCTACCAGGACCCAGGACTGAGATCCGTATTGTGGGAAAGAGATCGGTATCGGTACAAGGGGTAGGGTTACTCCAACATTCAATGAAAGATCAGTAAACCCTTCCAGTGAATACACAGTCCGCCAGCAGGTGAGTCCTTTATAACATTCGGCACAATCAATATAAAATCTTACTTAAATTTGACTTTGGGAGGTTTCAAAGAGATTAGCTCTGAATGTCGAATGGCGACAGGGCTTAAGTTCGTGTTCAACAACAAAAGAGGTTCTTATATACTGAAAAAAAGACTTTGTATACATCAGAAACGGTTGCCACAAACAGGGCCCAATTTGCATGGCAACACTTCGAAAAATCATAAACTCAGGTCCGTGAGCATGACCTCATTGTTATGCGTGTGAATGGCCACTTAACGTCCGAGACAACCAGCCTGCGAAACTAAAGAAATACACTCTGGTGGAGGCGATATCTCCTAATATCGAATTCGGGCACAAGTTTCCGCCTCTTCGGGTCGTTGAGGCAGCTGAAAACAAGTGCCTCAGCGTAAATTAGCCTGATGAGTTTAGATATTGATATGTGGAGTAAGCGAAGTCTGCCCGCGAGTAACGTGCACACTCGTCAAGAGACTCCGTCAAAGGGAAACAAAGGATTACGGGTTACCGAGCTTTCGAGCGTCTAATAATAAATCACTGCCACTGATCCTACGGCAACCACACACAGAATAATACCATTGCGCATTCTTCGGTTGAATGGTGTGTTGTGGGTCTTGAATTCCGTCGATGTGATCGACTTCGGTAAATAAATTACAAAGCTTCCGTCGTCATGCGGAACAACAGCAACGCGGGGTCTACTTGACGATGAGGCTCGGATAAGTTCGTGAACAGCGGGCACGCTACACATCTTTTTCTCCTTGGTCGACAAAAGCGGTCGCAAATCAAATCAAACGAACGAATTGATGACATCAAGTAAAACACCGGTAGTGATATCATCATCAGTTTTCACACAGCGAAATACAAGTATTTCAGAGCTCCGGCAACAGGCTACGATATCACTGGGCCTGAGAAAACTGGTAGCCAGGACATTTTAGAGGAAATCTAGTGCTTTCGAGGTCTGGTGAGTATTTTGGTTCGAGCACTGCATGAATCTGTTAAAATAACAGTATTGCCATTATACTTTATATCATTTGGACACGATACCGAAAGTTTCAATTTGCTAAGCAACTGTTGCCTTGGGGACGCATTAGATCAACGGAAACGTGATTTTTTTTACTTCACCTGGTTTACCTTACGTATAGGTAGCACTGACTCGCGGCTACCGGTCATATACAGCATGACGTCAAAGAAATGAAAATGGGTTTAAATAAATTGTATTTTAAAAATAATTTAATGAACTTCAACTTCTGTAAAAATACCTCAAGTGACGAGAGCTTGTACAAAATTAAATCTTTAGATTCCTTTGGCGTCGATCATGGCGACGGTCAAAGACTACATCGGATTGGAAAAAACAAATTTGCAATTTACAATTTCATTCAAATTAAAACGAATGTCTAACAAACTCTCAAACAACATCAGAATGTCAAAAATCCACGCCTACAGCATACCTGTTTTATTCAATATATTGTCAAAAATTATGCGATTTTAAACCCCTCCCCAAAGGAATAAAAATGTTCGATTGTATGTCTTTAATTTAAAGTTATTATACAAGAATTTTCGAGATCCCATAGCTCTGTAAACGGTACAATGTTTCACGCAAGGCAGTGCGTGTTTGGAACATCGCCAGCATCATTTATTATGTCAGTTCTTCTTCGCCGTAAATGACAACGATGTTGTGGCATATCAAATAAACTTTATCATAACAGTTGTCGATGTCCGGATGACCATAAAATATAGTCACAATGATAACCTGTCCGCCATTGCAGTTACGTGTGATGGGTCAACATTCGTTGAGATTACGTCTTTGTCAGGGTATTAACTATTTAAAGGTCCGTCTTCGCGGTAACTGCCAGAGTTGCGCCTCTGCACAGGAATTCTGCTACGAGGGGGTCAATGCACCGATAAATCCATAGTAAGCAATAACAAAATGCACTGAATCATCACGATGGTTCATGCCAATGCTTCATTTCCGCTCGCAAAAGTCGATCAACTAGCATACTTTACCCAATAACTTAATTTTATTTCGACGAAAGGATTCGACAGAACAGAAGGGCATATGGGTATTGCTAAGCTGCGGTGCAATTTAATATTATCTCAGGGGTACGTCTGGATTTATTAGTCAGTGAATTCATATGCATTAATTTCGAAGCGCGTACTACCTGAACAACTCATACCAGCTGCTCGTTACAATATTCTGCCTTCCAATCTTGCACTGTTGCGACTATAAACTTGACAAAACACTGCAAGGTCATAAATGATGAGGGTAGTAAAATATGCCAAATTTATGTAAGCTATGCAAAAACCACACAAAAATGCAGTTTAAAACAACAACCTCCGAAACAGATTAATTATCAATGTAAGAATTTTCGCGGGCGCATGGTTAGTTCGGGTATTTATCCCCGGATGGGAGGTTTCAGTTTTAGAATGAAGTAAAACGCCTCCGACGTAACCGTTTATTCGACATCACTTCATTACGTGACAGGATAACAAATGACTGGAGAGGACTGTGGTTTTCTTACATGTGTTTTAAGCCAAACATGCATCAGTGGTCCCTTCGGGTAACATTGAGATGATAATTACATGTATAATGTGTTTACTCCTTCAGATGTATTTGTTTCAAAGAGTTATGTTCATGATTCGTTAGCTGTAGTCTCTATGACGACGACACATTGCAAGTAAACAACGTTGCAGGAATTACAGTAGTGTTTCTTTCTCTGTTATCGACACTCGTTCTTAAATAATTTTTGTAATCAACTGTGCACTTATCCGTTATTATAGTCATACTTAAAGAAGTCTGAGATAATTTGAGATGGGACGAAAAACACGCATATTTCTCGCGGCTTCGTGTTTTTAACAGCTTTCACTTCAAAATTGCGTTTTTCCTTCTACTCAAACAGCAATGTGCAATCTCTTCTATTGTTACGGCTACACAACTGTGGAAGTCATTAGGGAGCCTTCAGTTGTTAGGGGGGGGGACAGCGGAGGAATATTAGGAGAGTCACACTTTAAAAACTTGCCCCGATTACAAACTTAACCCTGGGGAGAGGATTACATTTTACATCGTTGAGTTTATGAGGAATGCAAAGTCTGACTGAGTGTGTAAAAGAAACTGAACAAAAATACGGTCATGTATACTAAATGAACATTTTCGGTAGAATTCCAAAATCAAATTTCTTGTACACATATGCATTTTTAACCATCCTATTTCAATCAGGTACATTCATAACAATTATCCTACTTCTATAACTGCTCAGATATTGCTAGTTTTATATCGGAAAGAAATTGTTCAAAGTTTTCTCATTGACTCTCATGTATTATTATAGTGGATCCATATTCCAAATTCCAAAATCAAATTTCTTGTATGCAAATGCCCTTGTAACAACCCTATTCTAATAAAGTATATTGATGTCAATTATCCGTCTATAAATACGTAGATATTGCTAGTTTTATATTGGAAAAAATACTCATAGTTTCGTCATAGACTCCCATGTTTTCGGTGAAATTCCAAAATCAAATTTCTTGAACACATTTGCACTCGTAACAATTCTATTCAGATCAACTACATTTATATAAATTATCCAACGTCTATAAATGAAAAATATTGCCAGTTTTATTTTGGAAAAAATCGTTTTACAGTCTTCCCATAGCCTCCCGTGTATAATGAATTAACATTTTCAAAGAAATCCAAAAATCAAATTTCTTGTACTCGCATGCACTTTTATCCCCACTTAAAGCAAAAACATTTACATAAATCATCAAACATTACATAAAAGTACAGATATAGCTAAGTTTTGTAGGGAAAATTGTAGATAGTTTAGCCAATAGTCTCCCATGTATTATGATTCATTATGTATGGACGAGCACTACATCTTGTCTTCGAATAATTGCCCTAAAAATGGTGACCCTTCCCAAAGGAATGTGTGAAATTTCATGACCTTTCAGAAAGGCTAACGGAAAAATCGCGACCCACCCCTCAAAAAACCAGCCTTCCCCTAGTAATTTCTGTGTAGTCCCTTTGCTCATTAACACATCCTATATTTGTGCAGTCAGCATTGTTATTGTTGAAAATTGAATTCAAGTCCGGAGAAGAATTCATTTGTCAACAATAACAATAGTCATTACACGTGTACGGGCTTTGTTGACGAACAGAATATTTGGCATACTAACATCTCGTTTTCTTGTTCTGTGTTTCAATCGCTGTTTCCTGTCAAACTCCCTACAGCATGTAAGTACGATCAACAGTTACAGTGTATATCCCTTTAATATTGTTGCTTATAATATAACAAAGTCAGCAGTTCTATCAGGGTTATATTCACATTTCAAACTTTTGAATTTGGAGAGAAGAGGGAGGGTCGCATTTTAGAGAGGGGCATTGGGGAGAGTCATGTTTTAGAAAGAGACATCGGGGGAGGGCAACATTCTACATGGTTGACCACCCTCAATTTCCTCCGGCCCACCCCTGTCATTATTACTGAAGGCTCCCTTAGCGTGAGAATCCTTGTAAGGGAATACTCATATCGACTATCGTGAGCTAGGGGTCGGACTTAGCTTTCGACGACCACAATCTATTGTGTAATCGCCAGTGTCGCGTCACGGTCAATAAACTAAACCGTTTCATGTTTGTAAGTCTATCGTCGTTATTTTAAATGGTAGCCACGACATTTGTCCCTATCAGGTAAACACTAGTCACTCGTCCATCAGATTGAAACTTACTAGGAAAAACCTATTTCACTTAGGTTTATTGTCCATATTGGAGTAAGAAATACTAGGTTGCTGTAGATATAATACACAGTATATGAATGATTCAAGCCTATTTATTTTAAACGAAAATTATGTTCAATAGCGCCCCACAAGCTGGCCTAAGGTCTCGATGTTTAGAAAATCTATTTGGAATCATGTCAACATACACCTTTCCTGAACGATTTTAACGACAAAGGGAAAATGTTACATATACATAATCTCATCTACTGATATAGTTTATATTTTTGATCTGTTCTTAAAATATGGTTTCTTGTTCTCTTTACGAATCACGCCGAAAATGTTTATAATTTCTCGTACGTTAATTTTCATGCCGGAATTGCAGTCTGAATTACAACCCATTTGTCAAGGCATTGTGAAGTGTTTGCAAGTATATAGATTTTAACACGTATATCAACAATAGTTTTTGCAGCAATAGAGAATAAAGGTTCTTCTTTTATGGAACAAATTTAGTGAAAATATTATCAGAAGTTACAACCATAGTCTCCAAATAAGACCAAAGTAATTAAATTCTTTGTTTTGCGTCCCTACCCGCCTAGGTTTTTAAGGTTTTCATGAAAAACACACACAGTGTATTTGAATAGGAAATTTTAGGACATAACCGCTTAGCTTTTCTGAACCAAAATTTTGTTACAATTTTTTATTTGCTGCAATCAAATTACATTGTGTTAATTTTCTCGTGTGTGTTTTTCAGCCGCTTAGACGCGTACCTTTTCCCATTTTGAGTGGACGCAAAACAGAATTTAATCACTTTGGCCTAATGCTATATTTATACATACAGGGCGAATGTATTTTGATGATGTTACTATATTTCTAGTCGTTAAGGAATGTATTGGAACGACAAACTTCTAATGAAAATCTACACTTATTTTTTGCTACATTAGGTTAAAATTTCATAAATTTTCATTGAATAAGGTAAATTCCATGTATTCAATTCAGCGTACATGTAATTCAATTCATCTTAGGCTATTTAGTTTGAGAACTCCAATACCAACAATATTTACAAGGTCTGTAGGCTATTAAAGTATGAGTATGTCAGATCACGGGTTAGAGTAGCAAGCACTATTGCGTAACTGATTTAGTCAGACCTCTTTCATTGAATTGCTTTACTACAGTAAGGGGCAGCCCTCCAACCACTTTATGAGCATGGGGCAGAAATGTATTGAACGCACAACAATAAAAACGAAAACCTTCAGATTAGATTTTTCGCTATAGTTTTTTTGGATGGTCTAACAGTGAATCGTTTCCTAAGATTTACAAATTGAACGCCTAAAACCCCTAGTTCAATAGCTATTACATTACTCTGTTTGACTAATCGTGAGTAAAAATGCTCATCTAACGGATTGTTCGTTCAGCAATCGATGTCAGAAATTGTGCTTTATTCGCAGATCAGGTTTCGTCATCAGCGTGATCAGTGGAAAGAACTTTTTATCTTTTTGTTTGCCAAGTACTGTACATGATTGCAAGCTTTGTAAAGCATATCTGTTAATCCTTGATCCTCGTTCGGGGACTTGGTATTCCTTAATAGGTTAGAGTGCTGTCGTTACACCTTTGAACATGGACTTGCTTGTTTAAGGAGCATCGCTAACAAGGTCCAAGGACCAAGGGTGTTGCCTACAAAGGGTACTTTGACAAGCATTGCAGGGAAATTTAATAATAATACATTAGGGCTTCTTCGGAAAAAATAAAAACGATCGGAATAATCCATATTTAAGTTTTGGTGATGAAAGTGCCTGCCTTCACGCTTAAAATTTGTGCTCTGTAGTCCCTTTCCGTCAAGACTCTATAATCAGTCAATCGATTTTTATAGCTCGACAATGCTCAATTGTTTACTTTAATGATAGCGTCGATCGCTCGTTTAGCAAAAACAAAGAACGGGGACGAAAATCACAATTGTTCTTTCATGAATGATAACAACCTTAGATGTTCAATTGTTACCGTCACACCACTTCTAGCAGCAATACACTGGTTGACATGTGTAACTCGATTTTGAACGTTTCACCGACGTGTTTGTATGATCATATATTTTACAGTGAATTTCAAAATAGCTTAGGATTACAACGTGTTTGGGTGATAAGAAAACATGATTCTGGCGATAGAAAATGACGCCACCTGCATTCATTACAAACGTTCTTCTTCGATGAATTTTGCAACAATTTAACCCTATACGACGTTGACTGTGCCAAAGTCAACATCGTCAGTGTCGTCCTGCTCCCATTATTGTAAAACTCACCCGTACACTGACTGCTTTAACATTCTTATATTGTCTTTATCGCATTTCCCGGCTGTGAAACTGCATACAACGCTAAAGATAGATTTTTTCGATGCATTGTGTACGAGTCGATACAATGATTGGTATTTCCTACACTGAACGTGTTCTGTAAGTGAGAACAGTGGATGTCGTATTGGGTTAAATTGTTGCAAAATCTATCAAAGGAGAACGTTTGCAATGGATGCAGTTAGCGTTATTTTCTATCGCCAGAAACGTTTTTCTAATTACCCTAGCAAGTTGTAATTCTAAGTTATTTTGAAATTCGCTATAGTAGTACTGACACGACAGGAATGTAGAGGTCATATCCAAGTAAATATTGCAAAAAGAGCTTCCACTATATTTTTGGACGGATCATTTGATCTTTGTTTGTAAAAAATGAAAGAAAGTAAACAGAAAATGTACATATACATCTACTTCATAATTAGTAAAAGCTATTAAAGAATGTGAAATTTTCTGTAAAAAGATATTTTTTTAGATGAAATACATAATGTCTCCTTCGCTGTAGGTCAGTTCAGATATTGAAACTTTATTGCAAAGTTCCACCGAACGCCTGGTCGTCGTCGTAATTTGCATAACAAAGTCATGGTATGGCCTTTCTGTGTCCAGCTTGGTTTGACTGCATTTAGCTTGTCCAAAAGTGACGGACCAAACATGGCATGCCAAATACTGACTGAATTTCAGGTCCCAGGATTTGTTAGTCCGTGTGGGCTACCATTTCATAGATTTTGGTAGCCCAAGAGAAAAGTTGTTAGTCTGTGGACGCGGGACTACCGCTAATTTCGAGCCCTGTGTTTTGACACGGTCCCTCCACAATTGTGGAGGGACCGTGGTTTTGACAAACACTGAGATCTTTCAGCACACTTGTGCATGTATGTGAAAGCTCATTGTCATTTTCGCCGAGGGTTTATGACAAATATCTAAATTGTCTCACCATTCTAAGTGCAACCATCGTCAAGAAGATGTCCATCTAAATTTACAGTGTGCATGGCTTTTTTAAATTTTGACAGCATTGAAAATAAGTTATTATTTTTTTTTGAGTTACACAAACACTATTTTAATTATAGAGTAAATTAAGCTACAATTCATTCAATGAACACATTCAGAGTAGGAAATACAAATCGTTGTTCTGGCGATGGAAAATGACGACACCTGCATTCATTACAAACGTTCTCCTTCGATAAAGTTTGAAACAATTTAAGCCAATGTAACGTTCACTGTGCCACAGTCAACATCGTCCGACGGTCAGTGTCGCCGCGCTCTCAATGAAAACCTCACTCGTACACTGACTGCGTGAACATTCTTGCCTTTATCGCATTTCCCAGCTGTGAAACTGCACAGAATGCTAACGATAGGTTTTTTCTCGATGCAATTTGCACGGATCGATACAACAATTGTTATTTCCTACACTGAACATGTTCTGTAAGTGAAACCAGTGGATGTCGTATTGGGTTAAATTGTTCAAAAGCTATCAAAGGAGAACGTTTGCAATGAATGCAGTTGGCGTTATTTTCTATCGCCAGGAACGTTTTTCTAATCACCAATTTGAAGCACGTTGTAATTCCAAGCTATTTTGAAATTCACCGTAATCTCCTAATCCTATCGTATGTATTTGGCCATTCTCTACACAACATAATACAGGAAACACACTGTCGATATAGTTACGTTGTGACCCTAGCAACAAAATTATAGCTACAAGTACTCGGTGAATATCGCTAAGTTCAGACAAAGCTGCGTATTGTAAAGTCTTACCTGGGGAGAAGGTCTTATTTCACTGATCTTTTGACATTTTAACGTTTTCGAACAATAGACGGTTGGAAATCAAGCCGAACTGCATCGTGACACAAATGCAACTTACGCAAATTGACGTACACTACCATGTCGTACGTGCATGTACAGTAGACACTCATGTTACACTGTGTATAATATTTAAGATCAATGTAATTCCAATGAAGTATTGTTGTTCGAAAAGAAAATTATGGATCGACATTGTTCAAGCTCGAAGAGAATCCAACCGGAACTCTTAATGTAGCCGTTGGGACAATTTTTATCTTTTGTAAAATATCTCTTTCTCACCTTTGTACACTGGAAATAGTTTGGGGCACACAGTTCTACATGAAAGGACAGTGCTGGACATAAATGATGTACGTTAGAATTGCTGGATTTACAACTGAAAGCAATCAATTCGGTAAATTCTGCATCGGATTAGAAGCTAGGACGTACGGCACCTACAGTGTATACCAAGCGAAGAAATTAACAGTCAAAACAGCTTGGCTAAATCCTCGCCCCTAAACACGCGTGGTTCGTGTTTCTGCCAACGCCAATCACGCCACACACTGTAAAATTCATCATGAAGCACTCGCTTATATCGTTCATCGTACACAAACTTCAACTCAAAATTGAAAGACTTAAACTTTTGCCCAAACTTACTTCACCGAAACTTTAAACCATTGCCTTTGGAAATCAAGAAAAGCAATGAATGGGGGCGCTGTGCAAAAAGGGGGGGGGGGGGGGGGGGGAGTGCGCTGTGCAAAAATTGGGACAAGAGAAACAGATTACCCAATACATGTATTTACCGACACTTGAAATTGAAGTGAAACGGCTGCCATCCACGTGTTAGCTTTATGGGGGAAATAAAATTTTCTATTCTAAATGAGTCTCAACGAGTGGTAGCTATGGACTTAAAACGTGCTTTAAAAGTTGAGAGTCCGAATATCTTTGCCCTGGGCGCATTCTACCTTGAGAAAAGTACATGTTGAAGTTCATGGAGTAAATAAAGTTTTCACTTGCTAATTTTCGTGAAAATCGAAAATCTTAATTATTTTTCACTACAGAGTAAACACAGATATGGCGACCATTTTAGATTTCATGGTTTGGAAATATTTCTCTAGTGACAAAATTAGCCCGGTTCACTTCATTTCCTGCTTTCAAATGGGATGGGTTAAACTTTCTTTGAGAAAAGAAAGCAAAGCTCGAACTACCTTAATCAAAGCACCAACATTTCCTCCATATTTTTCACACTCAACTGGCAATGACATCTCCCTTGTAACCTGCATGTAGTCTTAAAAAAGATGGGATAAACAATGTAACAGGTTTATTTTTGTCAATATTATTGAATGAATTCACGAAAGCAAGACAAAGATTTAGAAATAATATATATATATATATATATATATATATATATATATATATATATATATATATATATATATATATATATATATGTACAATTTTTATTTTTAAAAAAGATAAAAAATATTTTTAGAAAAGCACACCATAAGTTCCAATAAGCCAGAGCTGATCCGCTACATTGAACAGCGAATTGATTGCCATGTATCCTGCTGTACAACCCCCAGAGTTTTATGGTTCAGACATGAGTGCTAGCGTAGTTCCACTGTGTTTGTTTAATATTCTACTTGTGATATTTCAGCAAGCATGGGGTCACGTGTCAACCGCAAGTCTCTACTCTATAGCATCGTCCGCTTGGAAAAGACTGTGTCCTTTGTACGAAGCAAAGTGGCGCATGTTTCTCTGTTATCATGTCAACGATTTCATAAACGGAGCTGAAATTGGACTTGTAGAAGGATATGCTCCTATCCACAGACCAAAGATTCTTTCCTTCGACGATGCAAGATACTGCAAAGAAGTGTTAATATCACCCGGCAGATCAACGGAAAAATATCCGACCAAAGCAACGCTGCTGGCGTTTAAAAAGCTGGAAAACATCTACGCAGGGATCTTAGACTTGAAAGACTGGCTCTACAACCTGTTGCATCGTCAGTTAGTCGAGTACATCGCATTCGAAAAACGAGAAGCCATGCAGAAGGACGACGAGCTGGAAACACACGAAGACAGACACAGGGAAGCCGTGGAGAGTTTCCAAGACTGGCCGATCGAGAGACGACTGCGAACGGAGAAGAGTACACAGATGTTACATCCAGATCTGCGTAACATTCTCCATGAGTATTCGAGGAGTAAACGTTACGGCATGCTTCTCAGTCACATAGCGTATGCCATCGAGTGTTCCAAGAACGTTCTGATGATACTGGGACCCTCGAAAAATATGTGGCAGCACGATGCTGACACACGCGGTAAGTCCTACTGCATGAGAAATATAATGTACTACACTCAAGGGAAGGGGTTCAGTAGGTTGGAAGACTCGACCGATTCATTTTGAAACCCGCGTGTCACTTCCCTCTCCTCCAATCTGGTGTTTCAAAAAATAAAAATATTTCCTTAAAAGCGGCTAACAACATAACCTGAACGATTCACATTATCCTATCACCAAAATCAACGGACTAAATTTGTAGAACTAACTTGTCTCCATACCTCAAAGTATTGCGCTACAATTGCATATATCGATTCAGAAAGAAAATAGTATAAAGTCGGCTTTACATGAGGCACCAAAACACTGGAATGTATTTATATCAGGCCATACCCTAGAAGATTGTTCGAAAAATGCACACAATATGTCATTATTACTACACCATACAAAGTGAAGCGGTCGACTACGAGAAGCATTTTGATATCATGCTAATACAATGCTGACTAACCGAGTCTAGCTTAGCCAGATCACAGTCTTCGGTCAACTAAAATTTGTTAGCTAATAAGCTTATAGTCGTGATATTGTCTATATTTGTAACCATTCTTTATTTTTATATTTCTTTATTTGTAACCATTCTTTATATCAAAAAGTGGAAAAATTGATCAGCGTTGTATCATCCACACATAGGTAATCATATTTAAATAAAATACAAACATACAAACAATAGTTTTATTCCTAATGTAGTGATGTCAAAGGAAAACGGGGAGCTATCGTCAGCTTTGGAGTGCTGCCGCGATTCAGCTAGAAAATTGGACGATGAAGAACTCGAGGGGAATACATTTACGAAATGGCCGGTTTCCCTCGGGTACATTGGCTGCGATGGAGGGATGTTACAACTTCAAGACGCTAACATTCATCTGTATGTGCCTCAAGATATCGTGTCTGCTAATGTCGTTCAGGAGGTGTACATCGCCTTGGAAACAGGCGACGTCTTAGGATATTTGCGTAAGGAAAACGAGGAAGGGCATGGGAAATCCACCGATTCCTCGGGCCAGTTCGTCACAGTGTCGCCGGTTGTTAGGGTGGCGCCCCGCTATCTCAGGTTCGATGAACCGGTCATGTTGACTCTCCCTCACTGCGCTAGGAACGTGCACGCCAGCAAATTTAGGCTGGCGTACAGTTACCACAGAATAGGCAAGCGGTGTAACTGGAGAATCTTGAGCGCCAACGAGACTCAGATGGTTGTCAGGGAAGACAAAGTAACCGCGCTTGTCACGAGAGGTGGATGTTACCAAGTGAGGTTGTCCACGGACGATGACGGTGACAAAAATTCCTGGAAAGTTCTCTGTGTTGGACTCTTCTCTTCTCCAATGCGAGATTTCATGCGACCAGATCATCTCACACTCCAGCTCCGGATATGGAATGACACTCCAGCAGACAGAAAGGTAGGACTAAACGTCTCCTTTGCTTTCGAAACGTTTTAAGGACTAGTAAATCTCTACCAGCTGATGAGTGTAGGGTCGTGTAGCAAGGCTCCAAGTTGAAGCACCAGCAATTGTCATCACTATGTATGAAAAGTTGATGATTTATATTGATAAATATTACAATTACATTTTATCCAATGATGATCCGCAATCTTTCCATTCTCTGAAATAGCTAAACCCTTGGATAACTTTTTCATCTCGAATTGTTCTTTCCATGAAAACGTGATACTAACCTTATATGCCGGTCGATTCTAAATAAGCCATACACACATAGTGAGCGTTTCCCAATAGCTGCGAGTTTTATGCATTATTTTCATGATTTTATTTTTATACCAAAGTTAGTACGTGTAAATGTGCTACCTGAAGGACGTGTGTAAAAGTATCACTGCTTGCTGATTTGGACCGTTTTAACAGGCTGAATAATAAACGGGTGCCGCACTCATAAAATGGCGCCCCCACGGAAAAGTACAAAAACCACAGTATTTTTTGCACACTACACATCGTAATCATACCAGAAACAAACTTGATGCCATTTACTTGAATACACATATTTTGCGATCGGTTTATTACGCATTCGCAGCTATTGGGGCTTTAATATGGAATATGGAATGAAAAGGGTGGGCGTGTCGAAAGCAGCTGACAGGATGGCCTTTATTGAAGAAAAATAATTCAAAACAAACTTTGAACGATGAATGAGTGTAACACATATACACGCCTTTTGCAGAGGCTCAACCATAATGCTTTTAGTTAGTGCGACTTTGCCCATAATGGTACTTGATACCATGGACGTAAAGATGTCCATATTGAGATAAACCTCCTGCCCCTAAACACAAACGCTTGGCTTTCGCATTTTTCAGTTGAATTATTCATAGCCCCTCAGCATCGATTAATCGAGGGATTGGCAATAACTGAGATTGGCTGTTTTCTTTCATATAGCTAAATATATAGTAAAGTGTTGCATTGAGCTATGTTTTTAGCCAAGGCTTAAGACTGTTTGCAAAACAAAAATAGCGTATGTGTGAACTATTCATTTCTTCGATCAACTATCTTCCTATACTAAGGCAAAATTAAACGCATACATGTTTCCAGTAACCCGACTTACACTTAAAAACTTTTTTGTATTTGCAAAAATCATACAAGATTTTGCCAAATTTATCTGTTCGATGGGCCACTCCAAATAAAAACAAAACAAAACAAAAACATGTTCCTGCAGACCTATCCTATTTCCTGAAGGCATATCTATGTTATGGTAGTATAAGCCTCGAAAGTGAAAGACTTACACTTTTGTTCAAACGTTCCTAAATGAAACTTTCAACACTTCTCTTACCAAATCAAAAACAAATCGGGGGCCACCGTGCAAATTTTATTACTAAAGATACAAATTACCCAAGATTTACCGATAGTTGAATTTCTATCCCCGATTCACGTTCTACCTTAACGACTCGAAACACAATACAACATTCTTGAGTCCTGGCAATAGGTCTTTATTTAACAATCTGGATTCCGATGTCGGTAATGTTGAAAAAGCAGTCTTTAAGACCAAATATTTTCCAAAATTACCATTATATGACTAAATCGTACATTATCTTTGAAATGCCGGTGTATCTTGCAGGTCCAAGAACTCATGCAAGACGAAAACAAACAATTCCATTTGTCCGATATCGGTTACATTGGTTTACAAAAGACAGGGCGACATTTAGATATTGCTGTGACTGCAGCACGTGGTTGGACGGTTAGCCAAGATGCAAAGGTAAATATTGATTTCAAGCGTTGTCTGTGATTTATAATGGTGATATTTGAATGCCAGGTACGAGGTTTGAATTTGAGTTCTGAGTATGCGCAGGACAGCACCTGAACTTGAATTGCCCCAAGCCTCTCTGCTTGTTAGTGTGATAACTGTGTAATAGAGCGAATGAATACCCTTTAACAAACTGTCACCTTTATGGTGGGTTGATCAAATTAAACATTTTGAAATAAACGTCAACAGACTGTCACTTATAGTGGGGGTGATTGGCGAGCCAGTATTTCCTGCGAACGACCGAGCAGAGTAACAGTGTATACCAAGCGACAAATGGGCAAGTCTACTCAGCACTTCAACGTCGTGACTAGAATATTGTGAACGGACGATTGGGGGCGCCATTTTAAAAAGATACTCCATTCTTTTTTCTAGACGGTTACACGTGAGTCTTTGATGTCACTGGGGGCAGCGGGCGGCTGCCAAGCTGGTTTCTATTACTGTCGAAAGGTTGCTGACACCAAGTCGCTTACTCCACGTTCAACAAGCTTTAAGGTTCATTTACACCAATTACGGACGAACAACCGGCTGGCCTTGCGCTGTGACGGGCAAACTGACATAAAACAGGTGGGAATTAAGTGATTATTCGAAGTCATCGACTAATAACTTACAGATATGATGTTGTTTATTTATGCAGGTGTGTTGAAGCTTATGATGTTAAACAACCCATAAAAACAAATAACAAACAACCAAACAAACAAACAAACAAAACATATATTTCAACCTTTGCTACCTACCACTCTCTGGTATAAGAGTCAAGATGACAGAGGTTCAATCCGTCAGTGCTTTGACGCTTAGGCCATTGTTAAGGACGATTAAGTACATGTGTGGAGTAGTTATCTAAATTTATGTGTAAAATTCTCCGGAGAGCGTTTTCTTACAGACGACACACACTTGTCTCGGATTATGATGTGTTATAGCGCTCACATTGCATTTGGCTATTTGAATCAATGACGTTTCCCAGTCTTGACTCTGTTCACCTCTCGAGAGTCCCTCGGTATATCGTTTAGAATACATTTGTGTGTACGGTTTGTTTTACTCTTTATTATATGATCGCGTCACTGGTAATGTGGTTTTCATTAAAATGATAATATCGTTCATTCAATTGTCGAGGATGTCTTTTTGTTGCTCTCTAGCCCAGAGTCTGTGGAAAATGGAACCTTGCCAATACATTATGAAAACGTTCAGAGATCCGTATCGCCTTTTATTGGTTTTCTAACGAAAATATATTTTCCTTTGTACCACAGAACGAATTTTCTACAGGAGGAGCGAGTCTATTCAAGGTCCGTCCAGCTAAAGGTAAAGTCATAGAGGGTACTTGCGGAAGGCCAGTTTTGACAAGCAAAATCATGGACGCCTTATCCAAGGGAATGGACAGGCAGAGCGATATGATCGTCATGGTAGAAGGAAAGGCCAAGTGCATGGACTACAGGTACCTGGCCAGGGAACTGTCCTTTAACGTCAGTGTGAACAAGTATTGGGATGAATTGTCAATATCGCCGAGGAGGAGTCCGTCTGCGGCACGAGCGCGTGGACGAAGAAGAAAACTTGGTAATTATATGAGTGGTTCGGAGACCGTACGAAATCTGAGAAGCTTGTCCGCTGACAGTTCATTGAGGTCAAATTATCGGAAAAGGATCGGAGAGAGACTGCGGGCGAGTAGCGTCGTCAGTTCTGCGAGTGTCTGTACACCTGAAAGCACAACGTACTCTGAGGGCTTGTTTGCAAGCGACGGCTGCCGCGTCAGTTTTTACAACCGACAGAACTCCGGCAAAAGACGGACGCACAGCGCCGCCAGGGGCGAAAATTCTGTGCGACATCGGTACTACCCGAGTATCAAAAATGTTTACACTTACAGCATCGGCACAGTGAATGGTGAAGTCAGCGGGAAAGCCCATGGAGTATGGGTAGGCAGGAGAACGGGTGCCGTTCAGGACCCTAATCACCGAGAGCATGGTCGAATGAGTAGCGGTCGGGTCAACAGCGGCAAAAGTAACAGTTTTCCGCTCGATAACTTGGTTACGAATAGATCGGTCGACAGTTCCAGGAGCATCAGCTGCGAATTAAGATACCCAAGCCAAAACAATATAAGAGCATACATTGAAAAGACTCCGAGGGATGAAGAACGACATGTTTATATCAAGATGGTGAAACGACAAAATGACGGCAATAATGAAGATGATATAAATTCTGAAGAGGACTGCCAAGAAGATGATGAAGAAGAAGAAAGAGAAGTAACAAATAGGCTAAAGCAAGTCAAAGAGAGACAAACCACTCCTCGATGGAAAAACCCAACGAGGAGATTATTAAACATCTACATCAGTGAAGGTCTCCAGTCTGAAAAGTGCAGAGCGGAAATCGCCGAAGCCCTCTGGCAAAAAATGGCTGATATCGGCAACACGCACGCGCAAAATATTCTCTATCCGAGCACTACTCTTCAGCTGGAGCAGGTGCCCAAAGTGGCCAACGTCATCTCTCGTGTATGGCCGTCGGTGGCGCGTCACCTTGGCTCGGATGAAGATGAGATTGCCACCTTGAGTGACAAGGCAAAGATTGAGGGTTGGAACAGGCGAACAACCGCGGAGGTATACCTACACGGATGGCTGACATCGATGAGCGAACGGGAAGCTCGTCCAGCGTTGGTTGATTTTCTGTCGGCTGTCAGCAAAACTGAGACGGGGGCCGCTAAAATTCTTAGAGAATTGCTTTAAATTCGGCAGACCGCTTAATTCTAGTAGACTTGATGAAATTGACGAGGGGGAAGGAATAGATGAGAGGAGCATAAAGTGATGAGGAGATTAGTGAAGCAACAAGCTATCATATGGTGAATTATAATGAAATCAACGCATAGGAAGATAACATTTTAATAGCCTTCACTTATAGGAATGAATAGGATGTTGCATGTTCATTTGTTATCATCTTTGGTCCATGACACAAAAGTTATCTTACAATTCTTTCGACTTGTCCTCTATAAGTACTCTTAAGAAGAAAGCTCACGTTATATTGCTTCCAGTGTTGCCAAAACTTCACACCGATTGCACTGCACAAGACTAAAGTAATCTAAGAATCTAAAATACTGAATTTTGAGTCGTTTCTTACGTTCCGGTTAATTGTTTCCGTAGTGAAAATAAAACATTGCTTTTAAAGTGTGGTGTTATTTGATTAATTAACTTTACCAAAACTGGTTCCCCGTTGAGGAGAATAACTTTAGTGTTTGATTTTGAAAGTCTCATCTCTGACGCGTTGTTTTGATGCCATGGTTTAAAAACATCGTGTTCCAGAGAATACCGGAAACCAGGACTCACATAATTCATTTATATATTTTATGGCAAAAATCGTTACTTGTACATATTAACGAAGTAAGTGTGTAATAGTGTTCTTATATGCACTTTCAAATATTGGCTTATCTACATGATGCATTTTAGATTGTTGGCAGAAAGCACACCATTGTGAATAACGTATTGTGATTTATTAATTTCATGTTATATATAATTCAAAAGTTTGCGATGATTTTATCTCATCTGTCTCACGGTAAATCTATCAATGGCAATCCCCAGCCGATTCAAACAAAGGCTGTCATTTAATGCCTGCGGTTGTACCACTTTTATATATTATCGATGTGATCCAAGTTGAGTTGGTGTGCTTTTATTTCGTTCTCTGGTTTCTGTTTGCAAATAAACTATTATAAACCGTCATGAATACCAAATATCTTTTCTAGCTAGAGTTACTTTCAAATACTTCTTGTCCTACAAGCATGTATTTCTGCGCGTGTTACTGTTACAAAATAATGACATATTACATTATAAAGGATGGATTGAGAGAGAGAGAGAGAGAGAGAGAGAGAGAGAGAGAGAGAGAGAGAGAGAGGTCACCTGATTCGTTACTGTCTATAACGGGACGAAATATTAAGCAGGAAGGTTAGATATTAATGAATCTATAGTGCCAGGAACTTGCCTTTAATAAATACTATGTGGCAGTGCACTGTATCATTCATATGTTGATCCATCTATTTTTATAAAAATATGTCAATGGACAACTGCATATTTGCAAGAAGGCCTCCCAATCAATCAAATAACCTGTACAGTTCACATTCACATGTTTAACATTTACTGAACATCAAGGCGATATCTCAATTGTTCGAAACATTAACATTCCAAGCCTTCGACTGAGTTGACTAAGGGAATATCTCTACTCACCATTAAAGGTTGTGCATGTAACCCAAGAGAGAGTATGGCAAATTAATGTATGCAGTGAACAGCTGGGATGTCATTCGAGGACAACTTCACTGTTTGATATTCAGGTCGTACATCCAGCCTGTACACGAAGCATGAGTTGCGTGTTTAAGCTTCACTGGCGAGAAAGCCAGATAAGTAATTTCCCCTGCATATTACAAATGGACTACGCATGGACTACAAAATAAATTGTGACACTCTGATAGCCCTTCGGGGATATTGACCTCATTCTGGGCGATTTAGATTATGGCCTGTTTATGACGTCATTGTGGCACCTGCACTTTTCGAACCTAGATTATATATATATCTGGCAATATGTCATTAATTTTGGAAAGTATTTGTTTGCAGAAAAATAATATCGGCTGTTGTCAGTAGCAAAGTATAACATCTTGCAGCTTGCCGTGTACGTGCAGCCTGGGAAATTGATGCCGTCTAACATTAATGATGTTACAAACCTGTACAGCTTTGGCGCGCAGACGATATGCAAATAAGCCGGGGGAAATTGTTCCTTGGATTTTTGGCAAAGCTGCAGAGGCGGCAAGCTAATTTTAATTTTTTATACGAACAAGCAAATTTCCCACTAGTTACATTGTTACTGGTGTCTCAATTTTACAAAATGTCCGCAATAAAAGAGGCATTATTGTTGACGGAATAAATTCTGAACATTTGCACAGACTAAGGCAAACAAAAACACTGCTAAAAGATGCACATCAAAATGCCCTCAATTATCCGCAATTTCAAAAAAATAAATACAAATAAAATATTAACAAATAATAATAAAAAATCAAAAATTTGCTAAAGTAGAAGCTGCAATTTAGAAAACAATTTAATTTTCTTCTGACCTAAATTTAAAAAAAAATCTACGATTACAGGAAACACAGGAGGAGATGGGGGTTTCATTTTCCGAGTCAAGATGATTCCGTGAACTTTAGAAAAATGACACATCATTATTTTATTGTCATATTTAAAGTCGCGAATTATTTTTTGATAAAATTATTTAAGAAGCCACCTGATGTGTTTGCACCTGTCATTGTCGATGCTAGTGCATAGCGTTATGATGAATCGACTGGATATCAATGTAGTGTGGATTTTTCCTATGACAGGACAAAATTAACTCTGTTACCGATACGTTTCGACGGTTTGTTTATGTGTTGACAGGCAAATTTAATACTTGCGTCAATGATCGATCGATTTCAATAAGTTATTGGATTTCACTGTCTGCGGTGAGTAAAATGTCAATCAACGCTGGTCAGGATATTAAAGTTTGTCATTATTCCGTTGATCCGATTGCAATGACGTGACATTGCTTATATGGTCGAATTCGACAATCACACATTCATCTGCACACATACATGTATATGCACAGACATTAGGGGTGGCTAATTGCTCGTAATATACAGTGGCTTTATTCAAGTGTAAATGATGTTCTAGATCGAAGATATCAATCTCTTAATGGGAAAGGTGATGATGGGGGTGTTTGTGATGATAAGGCCAAATGAACAAAAGATGTACTATATTCCCTTTAACTTGGCCTTGAAACTCATGTAGGTCGTTTGTAGACTATTTGACGCCTTTGCTCGCTGCAACTCCAGGGAAACAGAAACAAATGTTTGTGAAAAGGAATTTTATAAAGCGATCTAGAACCGAGGCATACGGTGTTTGAGACTGTCTACGGGAAGCACAAATGTCCTTTAGGTGGCTTTATGATTATACTGACAATTAGGATGATCGTTAAGTTTTATGAAAACATCAGAATTGGAGTTACTATAAACTATGCCATCGCAGAACTTAAATTCACTGGAAAGAAAGCGCATTAGAAAATCTGGGAAATCGCGCCGTATGTGAGACACTGACATTTCTCGATAATACGTCAGCGCTCGACGTCATGAAATGAAACATGGTCGACAGACGCCGCCGCTTAGAAAAAGATGTGAAATTGTGAAGCGCAAGTGCGGGAAGAGAAGGTGTCAGCGGCGGTAGTACAACAGTATTTTGGTAAGGATTGGTAAATTATGTGAGATATGTTATAAAACAAGCGCGCGAAACAAACATGTTACTGTGGTAGATCTGCAATTGGCGCCTCAAATACGACGCTTGACAATGTGGCGTTGCGCACAACAAAGCGTATTCTGCTCAAAACACTTTTGCTTCAAAGAGTAGTGAAATTTTAATTAATTAATTAACCCAAGATTCAAATATTGGTGAGGTTCATCTTTTAGCTTGACCACGCGAGCACTAGTTAGTTGGGAGAGAAAGAAATGTAAATTCGTGCAAATTGTTTTGCAAGTCAGCCGATTTCCTGGCTTCCCTTTTCTTCCGTTTTCAACATTTCAAAAAACAAAAAGGAATTAAATATTAATCCTGTCTGGTTTGGTCGGATAGTGGAGCATCATCATCATTTCCTTGTCAGGAATCTTGTCTACCTGAGAACGCAAACCTTCTGTAAGGTGTAAGATGTCGATAATACAACGTATATTCTACTACAAATTGGGCTGGAGGCCCATGAATGGCAATTAAAGACACCACATTGAGTGGTTCTCTTTCAACATCCACTTCTCGATTCAAGTACAAAGACGAATCAGAAGAATCATTTCAAGATCACGTGATTTAAGTCAAGGATTCGGAATTTATCGGTGAATCTTAAAGCCGTGGATTTCCCTTTCATTTTATTACATCGCTAGCAAAACAATTCCGTGCCTAGCCTACACAAACATGGTGGTCGGTGGAATTTTGTACGACATTTTACTATCATATCGGGAACAGTTTCCCTAGTCTTTGCAAATACATAGATAATTCACCGTATGTACAACAAAGAAAAAAGCTCAATTTTTTTTATTTTAGCATCACATCCATATTATCTCTTTTGATGCGACACTGAGATGCTGCGTTGAAACCTACCTGTCAAGGTTATGTAATACTATACCTGTCAAGGTTACACACAGGCATTGTCAAAAGCAAAAGCTGCTCATTGTACGTCGACTTTCATTGACTTCGGGGAAGGACAGACTGCATCCATGTCAGAAGTGTGAATTTGAATCGGTAAGTCATTTTGACCTGGCATCTGCTTATGGCTTCGGAGGAAATCAATATTACATGCTTTTATGAGAAATATTTCATCCATGCGGAATATCTCTCTAAAGATAAGATAATAAATAAGTAGATATAATGAATGCACAAAAGAAAAAAATTACTAGTATGTAAAAGAATAATGAAAGCCTTCGCTAGCGAGGCGCATTTGTATCTCTTTGCTTCAAGGTGACGAGATTCTTCGAGTGTTCGGTCTGTAGTAAAGAAACAGAGAAAAACGCACAGTTTTGTCATGTATCTTGTGTAGCATTATCAACGCAAACACTATACTGACACGTTTAGACGGTTTTGCACTAATGCTAACAGTTAAAGCTCGAAAATTGTCACAATAAAAGAGCATGATATTACAAAATCTCAATGTTACAGGGGCCGTCTTTGTATTGTTCTTCCTGTTTGACCTTAAATTGTGGAATATAAGGTTTACAACATAAATAAGTGGACTTCATTAAGAACCAGACGTCACCTATCACTCTATCAAGTCGTTTGACATGTGTCTAATATTCTCTTTTCCTCGTGTCCGATTTACTTCTAATGGCATTCTTGACGATTTAAAACAGAAATAGTCGATGTCACCGCTTCAAGCACGGACAATGTTTTATACGGAGCCTCGTACGGCGGCATAATTCTTATTTCCTTCTACCGTCATTTATAGTACGTCAAAGGTCAATGTCAACTGTGTAGTGCACAAACGCTGCATATATTAGCTTCGAGATAATAATCTTGCTCATATTATACTAATTAACTAATTACTAATAACTTTTAAAAGGCTGAATAATATGAAAGATTATTGCACGGGAAGGCCGCCAGTGGCTCACTTAGATAAAAGGTTACAGGAGCAATAAAACGAATTTAAAATAATAATGAACTGACTTTCAAAGAACTTTGTCTGAAACGTGGTTCGTGGACATCTCTCCTATTTACTGGGAAAAAATGTTATTTGGCATTTCTGCCATCGCTTCATTTGAAATATGTGTGTAAGAGTGACGTCTGGTATTACAGAGTCATAAACGGGGATATTTGTAATTTAATTTTAATACCTTGTGATAGATGTCCTCGTTTTGTGACTTTCCAAATGAGATCTAGAATAAATGCGTTGACCTCACATCATTGATGTCAAGTTATTTCTAATGCCCGATTAACTAACTTCAGAATGAAATAAATTACCATATGCACGATTCATTGCAGTCAATCATCCCAGAACTGTGAGAGAAACATTCTATTCATATTCAATCGTCTGTGAAATGAATGGTGGACCGACAGCTATGAAAATTTCAATTCAGTTTCCAATGTTACATGAATGTGTAAATCAGTCAAACGGAAACATGGAACGCATGTATTCTTCGAGTGATTCATCGAACACCCTAAGGCTTCAAGACATTGGCATCGGCACGAAAGCTGGTACCCCATGGAAGCTCGCTATCGCTGCCTGCGAGATGGCGGGAAATGATCGCTCAAAGTTCGTTAGAATATGTAACATGGCACCTCTTAATCTTCAGAACATCAGCGCTCGTTTTATGAAAAAAACTCAACTGTAACAAGAGATGACAGTGATCGGAGATCATGTAAGCTGATATACGCAGATGCAGAAAGCATGCAAGCAACAGCAGCGCACGTGGAGAATTGCAATTAATTACAATATTATATGTAGAGAAATTTGACCAAAGATGGATAAAAAACACGTGACAGAACCAGTAAGACCGCTGGTGCCTGCATTTTGTTCATACTTGGCCACTTAATATTTATGAATCTATGCAAATATTCTTGATACATCACTGACGTGCTCTAGACACTGTTTATTCATGAGTTTCGTCGAAACGGGTACGTCCCAGGACAAATTTAAAGCCATCAAAGATTTTTTTGTAGAAAACAGTCGAAATCACCTCTCGGATGCAATGTTCTCAGTTGAATGGTTTGTCACACCGTGGATTCATTGGTATACATCAATATACATGTATGGTGCTCGATGTCTTTTTGTTTTTTTGTTTTCACGATGATAGAAAACTTAATCGTTTCATCCTACGGCAACACGTTAGGTAATTGTGTGCAGTGTCTGCAAGATGCCTCGGTCCACAGTCCTAGAGGGACTGTGCTGAGTTTATGCTTATAACCTTCCTGTATATTCATGTGAAGACTTAGGGGGTTTGCGCATCACACCACATTTTATTACAAACTGAGGGGTTTCCTCGCAGGTTGCCTGTGTCTATTTTAATACTGCCGTCGCCGCTGTTAGCATTGACTCATTAACGGTTGGAAGAGGAGCAGTCTGGGTGGTCAAAGATCTGGTAACTGTGAGTATGCCTGTGACGCTTTTCTGCTGTCCGTTAGTTCTCGTGTTACCTAAGTGTTTTAACATGAGACCTAAATGCCGATCGTCCTAGGAACGCGCGATGTCATCCTTACCATTGCGGTAAACCGTACATATTGCTTGCGCCAAAAATGCGACCTTTGCATTCGTATTTCCCGTCGCCATTGCGAATTTATGATTAAAAATAAAATATTCAAGGATGGGCCGCTCCATTCCTTAGGCTTAGATGATTTGACGGGCTGTTTTAGATATTGTTGACATCGATGAAAAAGGCGAGTTTGTGAACGGTAAACATCGGTGAGCTAGAATTAGCACCCGATGGTGATTTCCCGTCGACTAATAAAGTTACAAGTAATTCTGCCTGGCACATTTCAATAGAGTGAAATTGGAACTCGGAGGCTTCATGACAAAGTAATCCGTACTTTGCGTTTTGTGGTAATTTCTTCTAATGCTATCGTTTTTGCAAAAACGTGTTGCTTGCAGCGTGAAATTGTGTGACCCCCTTGCATGATTGAAACGACACATTCCATTCATTTGGCAGGTAGGACAGGTTCGTTCGTGTTGCGCACCATACCATTAAGGCTATGAAAGGGGTGTAAAAAAAACAACAATGAACAATATACACTGGATATTGATACTTTCGTTTGCATGGTGAGTATTAATATCAATCATCTTTTGTCATTTTGACTTTTAAAAGCTCACTTTACACCATCTGTAACACACATTGTATCTCTGATTCTGGCTTTATCGCTTATTAGCATCCTGGTAATAAAAAATAAGGAACGGCCCAATGGGCGATCCTCTTTTGTAACCATCAATATCCCACAGTGAAATGGTCACACGCTGATGCGAATTTAGCAGACGTGTGGCATGCTCAGACACGGCAAAGCGACTGCTCCTAGTGTGATTAATCGGCAATTTAATTACAATCGTCAGTTTATTTCTTACAACGTGAATGGCACTGTGTTGAAAGAGGAGTTCCACTTCAACCTGGCCGCGCGTAGTACGGTAGCGCGTTTATTGCTGAGTTGCCACGCTGTTGGGAGAAAATGGAGCCACACCGTACCCTTCAACCCGGGCAGCATTGTGGCGAACAGTTTTCAACGTATTAAGAATGAATGAAATAGGCGTGAACCGATACTGACTCGAAGTATGCTGAAGGATGACGGCTATATAAACTGAGGCAAATTGTAAATAACTTTCAATGATTCCGTTCAATGACTCATGAGTACCAACGTTACGAGCGAGAAGAGTGCAGCACTCCGCATTCTATAAACCTTGCAACATTAAGACAAACAAATTGCAACGTTGGTAATGAGAAAGAAGTGAACCGATACTGAAGTACAACGCTTACAGGCAAGCCTTGCCACTTCGATGCCTGATATGCATGTTTTTTTACACACTCTAAACGTTTTCATATCATTAACAGGAAGGAACCTAAGGCATCGTAGTGGCAGGGCTTGCCTGTAAGCGCAGTATGTTGAAGCAAGATATATCGAGCAATTAGAAGTGTAAACAAAATGATCCCGTCCGCCTTTCAGACAGCCGCGAATACCTACCGCGCCAATTAGGCATCATTGTGCAAGGGTTTGATTGATGTTACTGCAAGGATGCGGTGTCCTGAAGTAAACCAACAGAACATCAACTGCCCCAAGCCGAATGATATCACGTGACACGATGTACATTACGTGGCACAATGTGACATTATATGATGTGATGTGATGCCATAAGTTGTCGTTGTTGTTTATTAGAGTCATGTCGGGTTGGGCGTTTTACGGGCAACATGTCACATGTATACCGGCGTTGACAAGTGGAAATCTCTAGATGCTGAGATGAAAACTAATTTGCAACATTGAACAACGCCATAATTAATCAATTATTGTATTCTGAGAGTTTACTCTAAGGAATGGAAATCTGCACAGTTTCTGTCAAATAACGAGAGGTTAAACGATGGGTCATGACCGTGAACGTTTTTATATATTAGAGCGTTAATAACTAATTAAGTAAATTACGTTCTCCCTAAGATTTTTCTTTTTATTTATTTATTTGTGTGTTTATTTGATATGAACGACATCCTGGCCCAATAGAAGATCGCCGCTTTATGCACCATTGACCCGGGTTTCTATTCAGTATGAGTGGTGCGCCAAAAGTCAGACGTAAACACTGTATTTTAATCTGGCTTCTTGACCTTCAGCGTTAGCTGTAAATGTGGTTAGTATTTTATTTTTCAAAGTGGCCGGGCATTTACTCAGTAAGAAAATTTACATGAAAATAAACATACTCAGAGAGCTGTATTCATCCATGCGCACTGACCTAGATCCTAGCTCGCAAAAGACTTTCTGAACAAACGGTACCCAGGTGGATTCGAACACCGACTTTCATCTTAATTGCGCCGATATCAACACTGTCAGTCGTAAACGAAGACAAAATTAAGCCCAATAGTCCAATCAATTCCATCTACTGTCGCCATCCCACTCCCACAATTTTAGTTCTCACGACCTTTCTGACTCCAAGATCATGCCCCTGGGGGGAGATGCATATAATCAATTAAGTTAATGTCTGCGGTACACGGGTCAAAAGCTTCGACCCAGTCATCGTGATCTCAATGTGCGAGGGCATTACTGCTTATGAAGTATGGACTCCGAGGCATAGTTCATTGCCCTCGCAGAAGAGAAATACCTCACAATGTGATGAGTTGAATATAAAACACCAAGTTCTCATCTTCAACGAGAAAGTGTATGCATGTGCCAAAGCTAAGGGAGCGTTCAGTTCTTATCGCCGGGGTTGGCCCGGCAAATTCTTCCTGCGCACCGGTCAAAATAAATGAAGCCCCCTACCCATTGCACCAAAAAATTGATAACCCCTTTGAAGATGACAAAAACTTCATGACCCCCCGATCGCTTGATTAAAGCTGCACACACAAACACCTCTGGGGGCATGATAGAATCCAAAAAAAGATTCTCAGATTTTTTCAAATGACCTCCCTTACAAACTCACAAGTTGTTAATGTTCGAATTTCCCCTTCCGACTTGCTATAATTTTTAAATTACCCCTCAAAGGGATTGGACAGAAATTACAGGTGGATCTCATTATCATTTTTGCGCAAGCATATATCTACAAAATTTTGATATTTGGATTTAATTGATAATCAGCTGTTGACAATGTTGATTTACTATACATGCTAGTCTATGATAAAACTATGTAATACTTTTAACAATACAAAACTATATCTATGTACCATTTATAGATATTTGATAATTGACCTAATTGTACTTATCGATAATTGGAATAGGGTTGTTAAAACTTGTATGTGGACAAAAATTTGCTGTTGACTTTAGAATTTCACAATCAATGTCAATCCACTATACATGGCAGTCTATGATAAAATTGTGAATATATTTTTTTCAAATGAAAAAGTTGCTATACTTGTGCATATACAGATGTTCAATGTTTAACATAATTTTACTTGATTAGAATGTTATATATACAAGAACTTTGATTTTGGAATTTCACTGAAAATGTTCATCCACTATATAAGGGAGTCTATGAGGAAACTATGAACAATTTTTTTCCAATACAAAAATAGATAAACCAGTGTATTTATGTACTCTCTATTATTAATATTGATGTACTTGATTAGACTAGGGTGGTAACAAATGGATTTGTTCGCCAGAAATTGGATTTTGGAATTTCACCGAAATGTAGATTCACTGTACAGGGGAGTCTATGAGGAAACTATGACCAATTCAAAACAATCTAAATCTGTGTATTTATAGACGTTTGGCAATTCATTTTAAAATATAGTTAGACTAGGATGGTTAAAGGTTGATATGTGTGCAAGACATCGGATTTTGGAATTTCACCGAAGTGTTGATTCACTATTCATTGGAGTCTATGAGAAAACTATGAATAATTTTTCGATGCTAAGCTAAATTAATTTGTGGTTTTATAGGTGTTTGGTAATTGATACAAATGTACTTGATTCAAATTGGGTATTTGAAAATTCAGATGTTGACAACAAGTGTAATGATATTGGAATTTCAACAAAAAGTATAATTTTACTTTTCATGGTACTATTAGTCTACAGGTAATTGTTAAATCATTTCCCTGGCAAAACTTGCTATATCTCTAATACGTAAGTTAGAGAAATTGTTCATTGCCCTCAGTGAGCTTGATTTACAATAAGACTAGCCTCAGAGTTGCCAAGTCAAGATGTTCATGTGACAGATAATTATACTTTTGTTCAGATTTAGTTAACTGATTTCAGAGAATGAAATCATGCAGCGAATCATTTTCATCTCCCAGAATATTTTTGAACACTGAAACTGCTTTTTGACGGGACGGATACTTATGAAAATTAAGTACCCCCCCCCCCTCTGAGCTGTTTGAAAATTCATGACCCCCTTTGCAGTTTTCAAATTTAAGGTGACCCCCGTGGATTTTGCCGGCCCATATCCAGGCCGTAATAACTGAACGCTTCCTTAATATTTTGATTTTATTTTATTTTTGGGAACATTTGACAAAAATGATATGCACGGTCAAAGACGATAACCTGGGATAATTTGTATGATAGAAATGGAATGAAAAAACAGCATGACGTAGAAAGAGATGTCGTTTTCCTGACTGCGAGAACCTTTCCAATGTCATGAATATGCATCAGGGCCTCGAAAACCAACGACTGATTAAATTGAAAGTGAGTGCAGTAACCTCTTGCATGGGTATATCAGATGAGGAACCCTTACCAACAAGTTGAAAGGACGTAATTTCCATAGCCAATCGACAGAATTGTGTTCGCAACGATAATTGTTCTCTGACACAACTACCATAGCTACTTGGAAGTGATATGAATATTTATGCATTACCTAAGACAAAGAACCCAGGACACATGCACTTTTCTCCAATCAGAAGTATGGCAATTCGTCTCCGTCCCTGAAAATTATCCCAGATACCAGACGTATGCTTTGTCCTTTGCGATCATGTCAATGATTGTGTGATGTAAAGTCTTGCTGATTGTGGTTTGTGCAAACATATGCTTTTCAGAAATTGAATATCTAAACTTTAACAATTTACATGGAGGTACCATGTATGCTCTTATACAGCAACACGTGAAAAAGGTGTTCAGTATTCATTGTGTCTGTGTGGATACTTTGTACAATGAATTTCCTAACAATTATTTTATTCAATTTCGCATATGGCCAGGCTTATATATCAAATATTGTGCTCATAAAATGCAAATATGTATGGTTGCTGAGATAATGCAAAATGATGATACTGATCATCTGTGCTGTTAACCTAAATGACAACTGGGTTTGCATGGCGGTACGTAACCGAACGAAGTCAGGTAAAGGGTACAGTATGCAGTCACCACAGAGCCGGGCGTGAGAGAAGCCATTGCATCGTACAGGATGGATATATCTCAAACATCATGCATGATGAATAATACACTAAATAGCCAAAAAATTACATGTATAGACGAGCGTTTGCATGGCCAGGGTAGACTAGTGAAGCTGTGTTTGTAAACATCTTTACATTGGAATGGAATTCTGGTTGGGTATGTCATACTGTATGACGGCTTCAAAGGTAGTTTGAAAACACGTGTCACCATGATATAAGATTCCGTCAAATATATAAAGACGTTATCCGTAAGCTGTCCCGTCATATCTACGACATATTGCCCGTTATCGATTGAGTACCGTGACAGCGGTTACACTATGATAACTTGTGCAAGTGCTTTTGTTGTCCCTTTTTTCTAAAATTGACAAGAAACATGCTACCCTGCACCTGGCTACCACTCAATCCACAACTAAAGGTTAAGCCTTGAGAACGCTTGCAAAAGACAAATGGCGACAGAAAAATTATCTTGTTTTCACGGAAGAAAACTATGCGTTTCCACTCTTCATGGCATGTGCATGTAAATACACAAAGGGTCATTCTGATGACGTATGAACGTCACGTATTTTCTGGTGCGTGCTTCATGATACGCAGTAAAGCTATTAATGGGATCCAATTGTTTATATGGAGCATTCTACAAAAAAGCATGGGCATACCGTACAAAGCAAAGATCATTTTACCAGGCCTCCGTGCAAATAGTCTCATCTCGGATGCTATAAATATACAATAACAAACGGTAGTGATGTGTGTTGCACTGCTAATATAATTGCATCCAAGTTAGCTTTTGGACAACTATTGTCTGTCTTTTGCACCGATGAGCCCAACTCATATATTAATTACCGCTATGTAGCATAATAATGCCAAATTTAACAGTATATTCACAAACTATAATCGATCTAAAAGTAAAAAGGCAGTCTCGATTGTCAAAATCGGACATTTATGCGTGTAATGAGTTGGTCACAGCTTTCTGAACCATGTGGAATCCGAAAATAAATACCCTGTTTTTGATTTGCTCTGAAAGTGAGCCGTATATAAAAAAGCGATCATAAATAGACTGAAGAAGAAAAGGATACAACGCCATACGGCTGCACTTTTCTCCCGGTAATGGTCGGACACTCTCACTACAGATAAATGTTAAACTGATAAAAGTAGAAAAAGAATAGGGAATTATCGCTATCAAGTCGGATTATCATGTTGTTTGTTAATCGCCTCAGGCAAAACGAGTCGTGGAGGTCTACAACCATCTGTCCAAGCTTGTTGTGACGCTCTGCCAACAAGCAGAAGCATTAATATTCATCTTGCTACCCAGGTCACATCTAGCTGAAGTCAAGCTGAAGCATTTTAAGGTAGGAAGCGCCTCGGGGACGCCATAGTCGGACTCTGAAACTTTCACATTATTCATTAGGTCTACCACATGTTTGGGTTCATTTTGAAACATGAAGAAAATAAGTCTTTTCTCCGGTTTAGTTTTGTGAAAATCTGGAATTTTATTTTCCTCAATTGACATAACGCAGGGATGACGCCTATCATTGAGAATTTCATATATCGGAAAATGTTGGGTAATTTGCTTCTATGCAGCCGAAATTTTCATGGACACCCCGGTTTTTAATCTTAATTTTGAAACAGAATGGTTGTAAGTTTGCTAGAGGGACATATAGCAAAACTTTCAATTTTCGAGGGGTAAGCTACCTGAATGAAACATGTCATTTTACATATAAATAGAAGCTAACAAATGATGGAATTATCATCAGCCTTTTCCAAGGGTGTTTTGACTGTTCTATCTAATACCCTGGCTAACATCGATATTCCCACTCTCACATAGAATTTGTCAACATATAAATGACCTAATATTTGCAATTTTTTGCGCGTGAATAGCGCCTAATAAAAGTCTCCTAACGCTTGTAGTTTCCTTTCTTATCATACAGATATTGATCATATCCAAAGTATTTTAATAAATATTGTATTTTTAAGGCAACATAGTTTGCAAGTCGACCCTTAATTTTTGTTGTTGAATTTTAGAGGAAATTGTTGAAAGTTGCATTGAGGGTACATTTAGCAAAAGTTCATCTTTTAATTTTGAGGCACGCAATACTTTGGTATGAGATGTAGTACCCTGCAAGAAGACTTATTGAGATAAACTTGCGTAGAAGCCAGAGAATTTCAAGTAGTGTCAAAGTTCGAGAACCTTATGTGTTAGCTAGCTTGATTAACTTTCAATCTCTCGGGAAATCGTCTTTTCAGCTGTTTTTCATCTCGGCTGAAATTACCAGAGAGGATTTGAGTGGTTTTCCCTCCTCACTTGTCGTCAAGTTTGACGGTCTGAGCGATGCATGCGTATATTGTTACTGACATTCATCGCTGTTGTGACAATGGCGGATATTTCAGGTGTCAACTGCTATTAATTAGCAAAAAGATCAACCTGCCACTTTAGTCAAGATTGCAAAATACATTTGGTTTAAGAGGGATAATGCTCAGTAGACTTGCTTGAATAAAACTTAGCAGCGCAAAATATTATTTGAAAAATCAATGGCAGGCGCCTGACACCTCTTTGTTCATTTCATCAATTACTTTCATTAATATTTACAAGGAGTTGAGCTACAGGTAGTACGGGGGCAAGCTGTTTTCCATCTATACACTGAGATCATTAACGAAATGGACAATATTGCTGGGGGTCACACTTTTGCAGATGACGAAAATATTAAAACCGTTCAAACTACAACAACCATACGGAAATTCAGCGTATACCAGTTACTTTCAGTCGACAGCCAACTTGTCATAAGGTGTCGCAGTGAGATAAAATAATTCAAGCTTTATTCAGCTCCACTCTCTGCTCCGCCGTGTCCTGGGGAGATGTTTCCAATCTTTGTTAAAGTCAACCATTAAAACTCAGTTTGCTGTGAGCGTTGATTTATTTCCATTTTTTGCGTCAGTTCTGCCTGTGCAGCACGATGTTTTTTTTTTGCTTTTGCTCCTGCGATCCTGTCGAAATGTCTATGTTAATGATGTCGGTACAGCCCAGCTGTATCCCATGTGATAAATTTAGAATTTGATTTGGGTTCTGACTACGGGAATCATGTTAACAACTAATTTAAATACTGTAGACCATAGACTTTGTTTGCAGGCCTGATACTTTACGAAGTTGAGAATTCTACAGTGTGAAGAATACAACTTGTAACTCTCCCTTTAACGATTAATTCACTGGGTCCGTTATTATTGTCAATTTTAGTGTGTTTGTGACAGCCAGGTATTGTATAAAGCACGGTCTTTAGAAGCTACAATTTTTCCTGCCAAATAGCAAATCCCAGTAAATATTAGTTTTTAATATGGAGACACATCCGGGCGGGGAATGAAGTGCTCTTTACTTTATTGCATTTTCATTCTGTCCCGGCGTGTTCCTCAGATGTTAGGAATCTTGTTATGAATACTCCGTGGCATAAAACTTTTCAGTCTTAAAGCATTGCAAAACGATTGTCAGATGGACTTTTTATCACATGTCATTTTACCAAGCCACCGAATACTTATGTTATAATTTTTTCCATGCATCAATAACATACTGTAAGCAAATATTTGAGCCATAATCACTCCAAAGCTATCGGCATAAACATTTCTCAGTTACATACACTAAGGCAGTCTTTCTTTACCCTCACCTTTTGTATCATTTTAGTGATAAATGCCTCTCGAAATTTTTTTTCTCCCATTTGACTAATTTTTGTTGTCTAACGTACATGTACCGGAATGATGCTGGCTAATGTTATATTGAATTTAGCATTTCAAAGATTCAAAATCCTGCGTATTGATGATCATGGGCTGATTTGATTGACGAAAAAGTGTCTAATTTATTGATAAAACCAGTAAATATAGGGTAGACTGATCACATTCCAAAAGAATTCCTTTCATGTTATATATATATAGTATATATATATATATATATATATATATATATATATATATATATATATATATATATTATATATATATATGTATACACATATATTAAGCAAACTGAATTATTGCATGACTGTATTTTCGATGATATACACCACATTCCAAAGAGGCGACAGCTGTCGTGAGAGCTTTATGCAAAATTACAGAGTCTCCTGTACAGTATGTTGAAGAAATAATTAATCGACGCATATTTTGGAGCATTTTCAAATTGAGGCTAATGTCCTCGTGGACAATAAAAAGATATTAGACGAATTCCTAAAATTTTATGACCATGTGATTCTGATGCATCAAGTGTATTTTAAATTCGGTTTTTGGACGAATTAGAAATTTTGAATATGTTAGGAAACTTGTGTCACAGTGAGTTCAGCTAGCAAATCACTCTCTTGACGTTTGCCGCCATTTGATACACAACGTCTGGACAATCTGATAAATTCATGGTATGAAGACAGAGCAAAATCTAAAGCGACAGCTGCATTATGCGCAAATGGCCGACCATGCGTTAAACAAACATAAAACGGTCTCAAAAAGCGGAGAACGGTGAAGGAGTGTTAGATAGTTAGTTGTCAGATACTCGAATAAAGATCCTGCAGTGTTTTAACACCATGCAAGGCACTAAGGTGGATCTGCGCTGGCAACGGTGGAGAACATGAAAATTCGCTATGTTCGGACTCTTTGCATTTTTGATAAATTTAGATCCCTTTTTTCCATTTTCGTGATTAAAAAAAAGGAAGAAGATAAAAATAAAAAACAGTGAATTCATCATAACTACATGTAAATATATGTGTTGGTACTATTATCCGTGACCATTCATGTTGTTGTCATGAAAGGCCAATGCCAACCGGCCCTGGGCCCCTATTGTATTTGCTTACACTTTTCTTGCTTTCTTTCTTCTTTCCATCGTTTTTTTTCAGACAAGCTAGATCTGGAAAACTGCTTCACCTTCACTTCGTCTAACCTTACAAAATTATTAAGGTGTATGAGTAGTCGTGCACCTGTCTTTTTGATTTTTAATTAGTCACGTGAGCTGGCGGCAATGTCTTATTTTTCCAAACTTAAAAATAGATTCTACTTATGATGATAATGATTATTATTGTGTATACTTTCTAGTTTCCGGAAAGCAATTGGATCAGTCACGTGGTATAGCCTCCATATTGCCATTTGCGAAAACCTTGTACCATAACGATGAAATAATATCAAGAAATCTTCACTCTCCAAAACCTGCGCATCATTGGAGCTGAAATTTTACTCATGCCATCAATAGTGTATGTGCTTTCTACTTTGTGAAATGCATTTGGATCGGTCGCGTTGTGTGTCGGCCATATTGACATGTGTGGAAACCCGATTAAGAACTTCTTCAATATTAAATATCTTCTTCTCAATAATCAAAGACTCATTTATGTTGAAATTTTGCTCATATAATCATACACGTGAGTACTTTCAAGTGCACGATGGACATTTTGATTGGTTTCGTAGTTTGGCAGCTATATTTTGAATGGTGTAAAACCTAAGATAAACAAGAAATGATGCTAATAAAACCGTCTTCATCCGAACCAACAGACGCTCTAGGCTCAAACAAACGAATTCGGTACCAACACTTTTTGCTAAATCATTAAGCTATCTTCGCTATGGCTCATTTTAGCAACCATGGCAACGGCTTTGACCTCACCAATGCTACTTGCAGCTTTTAATTTTTCATTTGTTATCGATAAAACCAAAACCTAAGTGTTTTGGTCCGATACCAAGTGATGTCATTGGGTACTATGTCAACGATAGTGACATGATATCAACCATAGTGACATGATATAGTAAAAATAGGGCCGTCTGGCTCATGAACTATCCTGTTGTGTTAATCCTCTCGTGCTCATGTTGACGGACACGCTAACAGCTTGTTAAAGTTGCTGGTACGATGCCGTCTGTTGCAAGAAACAAACCATCGCGGCATATTCAGACTGCAGTAGCCTTTCCCATGGAATTCCTGTAAAATTCGCTTCATTCACACGCATGCATGTGGAATACATTTCAGAACGCGATGGTAAAATACTTGTCCACATCACATTCTTCACGATGGGTACATGACTGTCCTTCCTTCTTATGTTGTGAACTTGAACCCCGCGGCATGTTATTTCTGTCTGCGTTATCTTACACAGATCATATTAGTTATTCGTCTGATATTTGTGTTATATTAAATCAATTTGCAAACACATCATAAGGCAGGCATTCAATTGTGCAGTTACACCGTTCCATCCTGATCGTTTGACGCCGATGATTACGTTTTTATATGAAAAAAAGGCGATAGTCATGTTGTTCCTAACGACCTTAAAATGTAGAGGGAAAAATAAATGTTTTTCGCCATTGCCGTCCCGCTCGTGCGTATTCATATTTCTCCCTCGCGGCTTCCTATCACGTGTAGTTCCGATTCCCCTTTTCGGCGGCCTCTCCGCAATGCAAAAGCTGCCCAACGCCGATTCTTAGATAATATACATTTAACTCCCAATCCGCAAACCCACGAAAACAACGGCTGCCGCAAAATATCCCTTCCTAATCCGTTGGTCATAGTTAGCAAATGCATAAGATTTCCCCCGCTGCTGATGTCGTCTGATCCAATATTTCCCGCTCTTGATTATACGATACAATATTGTCCGGTCGCACCCCTCCGCTAGGAGTCGCTTGAGGACATTTTTTCACATAACGTTTAGTCAGCTGCGTAAAAAGAAGTATGTTTTTCGTGGGTTTGGCGAGAAAGACTATTGGTGCCAATTCCGTCTCTTCGACTTTGTGATTCGAAAGCTATATTGTATAATTATTGAAGGGGTGTTACCTTTCGGTGTTCCCGCTAGCTGTTTTATCATATCCGTGGGGAACTTACTGGCTGAAAAATATGTTATGACAGTCGCAAACCGCACTTCTAAATGTGTGTGTGAGGAATTACCCTTGTGTTGATAATTTCGGCGGTAACTATCTCTATTATCTCATCTAAAAATTTCGCAAAAAATTAGGTGTAATTATCTGTGCTCGTAAAATGCGGGCGCAATGGTTATGAATTCGCCGTCGGCAAAATGTATTCAATAAACGGGAATATAGAGCAAATTCAGCGAAAGGTGACTGATCTTATGGAACAGTAATAAATGATACATTTAAGGGACAATGCATATTCGCTCAGATGGTTCCGCTGCTATTTGGTAGTATTTGGCACAGTTTACCCGGCCGTATTGAGTATTTCGCCCATTGACGCGGTCAGCATTTACAAACAAAGCGATCATGATTGATTCCCATGCGAACAATGAAAGCCACAGATGAAATTCTCGAGAACGTATTGAATAAAGAATGGGTGCTTACAAACTTTAAGTATAAACATTAGTCAGATAATATACGATTCAGTATATAGTGACAATTAAGAATGAAATATAACGTAAACACTCGTCATTCAAGTTCTATAATGGATCTACTCGGAGCCTGTTGCCAACAGCCTGAGATAGGAGAGAATGAGTTCTATGAAACACGAAACAGGAAATCATCATTTGCAGTTCGAATCATTGAAGCCAGCTCTGCAAAGAGTGCAGCCGGCGACTTTGTGAAAAGTGAGCATTTCATTCTGTCACCATTTGAAACTGACATTGATCGGACAATTTCGGTATGCGCGACTTATATATCACGAGAGAATGAAATTTAAAAAATAAAAAAATATATATAATCGTTAGGGGGTAGACCTTTATGTATTTTTCTGTCAATGGATTTTTCAGCAAACATATTACATGAAAAAATAAACAGCTAAGTTCGAACTTATTTTCCCGTCATTTCGTGCTGAATTTGTCGAAAAATAGGAACAGGTAATCATCTTTTAATATTCATGTATCTATGAACACCCGTTTTCAAGTTTGTGATTAATAACATAGTTCTCCATTTATAATAAAAATTGCCAGAATTTTAACATATATAAATAAAAATTCTCACTGCCGCAGTGCTCGTTTTGTTCATTATTTGTGTTTTCCCAGTTTGCTACTGTTTTTCCTGTTGCAATATTCTTGTTGCTACAACAATTCCTCCCTTTGGGACTGTGGCTCTAGTGTGATCACAAAGAGTGTCATTGAGTCACGGCCATTATTTGTGCTATTTGTGAGTCCATCAGCAACACGTCCCATGGTGATTTGGGCT
The DNA here is from genome assembly GCF_041260155.1 of Ptychodera flava. NCBI lineage: Eukaryota > Metazoa > Hemichordata > Enteropneusta > Ptychoderidae > Ptychodera > Ptychodera flava. The sequence continues at coordinate 25,704,015 of NC_091944.1, read as the reverse complement.
TTGAAACAACCTCCGACTTTAACTAGCGCGGCGAATAATAACAATTTAAGAGTCACTGCAGATAACACAATGGAATCTCTCTGTTTGTAGATTCTGCCCGATCACCTTGATTACTTTACGTTTCCACGGGAACCGCCAAGTGGGATTTTTGTGACGGTACCCATCACAGAAAAGCCTTTATAGCTGTTAAGTGGTAGTATGTAAGATGAAGTTTCATTCCACAACATCGTTATCCATTATCCATTTCACTCAGAACATAGAAGCTAGATTGTTTTCGGGACAATACTATTTTTGTTTATTTGCGCATTTATCGAGTTTTAACCTTGATTCGCTTGTCAATAATTTTGCGGGCCTTCCAAGGATGGGTATCTTGTATATATGTCAGCCTCTTGAAAATGGTCACGGAAAAACGGCAAAAACAATTGTCTTAATCTAATATTCCTGCATGTAGAGGCAATGTGTCGTCCCCTCTTGCACCATCACGCAGTGATGTTGACAACTAAAACGTAAGTGCAATTGCCGGATGTATCAACTTTCCATAACGTGCCCTCTCTCGATCACACCGTTGAAATTATATTTTACAGCTATTCGTAAGACATCCATAGAATCTAATTTGAATATTTGCCTTTGATCATTACAGTTCTCGCATTTATGTCGAACAGTGATAGGGAGTTCTATTTAAACGTGCCATAATTTATCAGCCGTGTGGCCGTCGTTTTGGGGCCATAGCGATTGACAAGTCTTCTCACGTGTGTTTTCTCGCGTAACATCTTTTTCGTGAATCATATAAAATGCATCAAGAACGCTCGTGATCATTGAGGCAGGCTTGTTTTTTGTGCATATTGACAAAATGTTTTCACGACAAGTTTGCTTAGACTTGAAGAAAGAAAGTTAATTCCGAGTGCTGCTTGTGTATTTTGCCCACTCTCAGTGTGCTTATCTCGGCTCCCTCTTAGCTACATACAGCAAGAGGAAGAGCGAGCGAGCGAGGAGAGTTTAAAATTGCGTGTAGCATTTTTGCCGTGACAGATGAAGATGAATAATAAGTGTACGTGCATAGATTTTTTTACAGCGGCGGTCATTTAAATTGTCCTGTGTACCGTATACATTTAGTCATTTGGAGATCAACCTTAAGTTTGCAACAAGGAAAGACGCGGCGACCAAGAAGCTGAAAGCAGCACATGCGCTGTAGAACCACGGATTAGGAAAGACGTTAGTGATACCAGGTACCAGCACTCCCTTATTGTCAATTCGAAACCAAACCCTCCATTTGTAAAACAATAACAACAACCTTCATTCATTAAACGTGCCACGTAAAAGGCATCCTAAAACTATTACGCACATATACCTCTCTTCATGTCACAAGAATTGCGTCACGATGTGTCACAACAATTCATACTCTGTATATTTGTATCATTACACAAATATTACAACTTTTCTGTCTTTCTCTCAAGCTGGAAAGTTGACATAAAGAGAGGCATGCTTTCATTCAGGAATGAGGAAGAATATACTTTACAGATTTTTTCTGGTAACATAAATCTAAGACTTTTAAAAAGAGATTAAAGTACTCTTAATGAAAACAAAAGAAAAAGCCCTGCGAAAAAGTAGCCTCAGTGACATGTCGAATATCACCTTTGCAATTGGATACCAGCCACTGCAAAGCGGGAAGACCAGCTAGGTTTTCTTGGCAGCATGTTCGACTGGGGACAACATAACGTAAGAACTCGAGCTCCTGGTAATCATCAAACCATCATTGAAGGAATGATGGGTGACCGGTCACATTTGTTCATTAGCAACGGGAAAGCGAATTGAAAAATTAAGCGGCAAAGCTTAGTCGAGCCCATTAATGTGACTTCGTTCTCCCTAGCTAATTTCATGATTACCGTCATCGTTCAATTAAGGGCGACAGGAAGGCCAAACATTAATTAACGGGCAAGGCCTAGTCGGGCCTATTAAGATAACTTTACTTTCTCCCTGGCCAATGTTTGAGCGTTTATGGTCGTTAGGGGATTCTTCATATCATGATACCACTATACAAACGGAAATTCCTATATCCCATGAAATTTGGCGTACCCTTCAACATGGAGTAAGTATATGTGACCAACACGAGGAATAATAGATGCGTTCACCTACGGTGTAAATTATGACGGATGAATAATTTCCACATAAAAATTGCCAAATATATGGTTTGCCTTAGTTTGACTCAAAGGTTTGAAAACAGCGACCATTTATAAATTACGTCAGCATGGCATTTCCTTCCTTTCTGGCGCCCTTTACTTTAACAGATTTACACCAAACTTCATTGCAGCTCTCTTTTTACCGTCTGCTCGTCCAAGTTTTCGTCGATTTCTGGGCGGGATAGTGACAAACACGATTCGAACTAATTTGGGATAATTGGATTTTCATATTTTCTAAATTTCTCAAAAATGTTAGGTGCCACATAGTTGAATGTTGCAATTATACAAATTACTCATAAAAGCAATTGTAAAAAGAAAAGCAGATGAGATTACATTTGTAGATTGAATCGGCACTACTTCATCATCCAATTAACCCAAATTAGTTCCAATCGTGTTGACATGTCTTTACCCGTGTCGGCCACTGAATGCATGTTATGCTGCGTCGACCGCTTTTCACAAAATTGTCATATTTGAACAATAAATTGTGTTTTTTTAGTTAACTACCATGTGGTCTATACTATGACGACAATACTCTTTTGCTTTGTTTACAGTAGTATGGTGAAACAGGGTAATATTTGTGCCTTTATTTTAGATGGACTCAAATAAGTGTCATATATGCCACCTGTGTAGGAGATTATATGAATCCCAACTTATGCCCTAGGTCGTATTTCGCAACAGATTTTATTATTAAACATATTCCAGGGTTTGAATTCAATGGTCAGTCAAGTGGTCCTGAATGACCGTCGAAGTGTGTCGTAAATACTTATGCAGTGGGGCACCTGTTGTAATTCATAGCAAAGCGTGTCTAAATGACTTAATGCGAGGAAATGACAAACTCGTTTAATCGAATTGAATATAGCATTAGGGAATTGAGCTTATCACACGAAGGCAGTTCATATCCTATATCGAATCTCTAGTGCGTTTTAATGTTTTATGTACAGCTGGAACAATATTCTGAAACCGTTGATGGAACGCAATGATACATTATTGTACACGTCGTGTGTGATGAAAGAAATCTAATATACGGCGTCTTTCGCAACGCTGATACTGGCTGGAAGTATTAACTGATCCGGCAGTGTATTGCCATTTTCCCTGCTAATATCCACCATAGTATTGCACAGCATTTTATCAGTTTAGATACCTTCAGTTGCCAAATTGAACTTCATTCTCAAGTTTGCATAGCTTCTATCTTCGGAATGGCTGCCCTTCATATGCGAAAACCATGCATTGCTGTCGTCTACTTGAGCCGGAAAGAGTTGCAAGAAAGTCAATGAGCGAATCCGATGGCTTATTGCATGTTTCATTGCAATGTCAAGCGTACATGTACATAGCTGCCTTATTGACACAGTTCTTCTCTCCCAAACATCATGCAGGGATGTTTGGGATAACAATTCTACACTGGATATTACCATGAATTCTTTGATTCACTGGCAACCGACTGTTGTGACACATCGCTGGATACGTCAGCAAAGTTTTGTTGTGTTGTTGCCAAGACCGAATAAACATCGTAGGATCATTGCAGAAACATGCAAATTCGAAAACCAAATTCCTGTTCATGAAGACTATGTAATCAGCAATGAATAACTCGTCTATTTATCAACCATATAATTGCGGGCATTTGACGTAATTTAAGAATTAGAAAAATATGACCTTTCATTTGAAAGTATCGTGTTTGGCATTTTCTACCTGCATTCACGCTCCAGAGCTAATGGAACGATTGTTTTCATTTTTGTCTACCATTACGGCTACAGCTGTATCTGATTAGCTCAGTGACCAGATGCATTTTCCATGTGCACGTCTTGTTCGTTTGTTTGTTTCTCTGATCAATGTATTGATGTTTACGTGTCTCTCTTTACTTGGCTAACATTGTGTATTGTCTATGTGTTTGTTTATCTGTATCTGTCAGTCTGTCTGTCTGTCTGTCTGTCTGTGTCCCTGTCTGTGTCCCTGTCTGTCTCTCTGTCTTTGCCTTCATTTTCTACCGTCTTTCAGTTTGCCTAGTCCTCTGCGCTCTTCTGTTTGCCTTTCTTTCATCAGTAACATACGTGCCGTTTCACTTTATAAATACTTTTATCATTTGTATGATCGGAGAATCGCATGGTTAGACTGTTTAAGATATTTCGTACCGTCTGAATGCTTCGCAAAATGCCTGTATTGTGTCGAAACATTTGCAAAGCGTATTTGCTTTGCCATTGTAAATGAACTGTAGTTTGCTGTAAATTGGTATTTTATTAAAGGGGAAGTTCACCAAGGATGATTTTCACATATGTGCTAGCTTGACGGGGATTGTGGTCACTTATCCCGGAAAAGCTATTTTCGCCATTTATAACTCGCGCGATTATTTTTACAAAAACCGATAGAAATAGTACAGGAAGTTGCCCATGTAATTTGAATCATGGGAAAAAAACCCAAGCTTGGAGCTTGCATCATGTGATATCGAAGGGACCATCTTCCCATGGGTATGGCATTGTCCACTCACACACGCTCAAACCAGGCTGTGCGTATTTAATAATTTTTTGTTTATACTGAGTGTCGTTGCATAAACGATGAATCACTTATGATAAACTATCCACTGTCAGATTTTGTGTTGCTGTTTACTACTGTGTTACTGTGAGTGGACAATGTGGGTCCATACCCGTCCGAAGATGGTCCCTTCCATATCATATGATGCAAAGGTCCATGCCTTGAGCTTTTTTCCCATGATACAAATTACATGGGCAACTTCCTGTACTATTTTTATGGGATTTTGTAAAAAATCGCGCGAGTTATAAATGGCAAAATAGCTTTTCAGGGCTAAATGATCACAAAGCTAGTGCATAAGTAAAAATCATCCTTGGTGAACTTTCCCTTTAAACTTAATCAGTCGAGTGTCGAATTTCATAATTGGTGTTGGAACAATATAAGTCTTTGTATGCACTACTGTTGCCAGTACAGTTGCGTGGTCAGTGGACACTTCGCCATCGTAAATTATTCATTATTAATTTTAACTAAAACTATCCCTGTAACCATAACTATTTGAAACAAGACAGACCATCCTTTTCTAAGACTCTTATCCCTAACCTCGACGGGTGGATGAGAAATGTGTGAGCGGTAAAAGCCTGCGTAACCGTGTTGATACAATGCTCATGAGTATATAGTGGGCAATATCAAACAAATATTCCTTGAAATAAGGATGAGCTACATTCTTAAGTAGATCCAGCTTTTTTATAATCCACACAAATCAATCGTAAATAAATATGCACTGACAGTAGCCAACATTTAAAACTGAATCATATTTTCCACAATGCAGTTTTCTGGATCCCAAAAAATCTCCTGAGTTTTTGCTCGCTCCCGTCATCATCCATCATGTTTTATTCCCACGTGTAATTAGTCGATTTGAGATTGGCACTATAACGTATTACCTAGAACTCCTACACAAAATCTCGTTGAAGAAACTCACTTTTGTTTGAGCCACTCGTATATGTATATTAAAAACCTGGGTTGCCATGACACCGAGTTTATCATGTTTCAACCATTATTTTCTCCCAACAACTGCTGTCAGTCAATCTAGACCATTACATTTAATTAGTTTTTTTTCAATATGAAAGAACCATTAATACGTTGAAAACACGATTACGTAGGATAAGAGCAAACTTTTCGGTTTCTTTAATGGCCGTTGTATTGTAAACCCTTCATTAAGGTTTCTTGCCAACGTTGTAAATGTGCTTATTGTACAGTTGACGGGGTGATTTCGAACAGTAAGGCGGATGGTATATTCTATTTGATAATATTTCTATAGCATCATAAAGTTATATAAATAATCCCTTAAACGATATTGTTTTTTTTTAGGAATAAGGATATATTTGCATAGTTACAGTGAGCATAAAGAAGAAAGAAGAGTAGAAAGAAGAAGTTTAATATTGGAGTGATATTCCGTATTATTTTCATCATGATAAAGGGCCTTGCACGTTTTTTTTTCGTACGAGATGGAGCAAACATTTTAAAGGTCTTAATACATTACCTATATCCAAAATTGGTTGTAGACGCTAGCTGTTAGAAAGTGATAAAATGCGCACGATACAATATTGACATTAAAATTCTGTAAACATACAAAATGGCCACCACTCCCTGCTCCGTACGACGGTCCGGGTGATCGAAATCGCGGTGTTCGTGAATCAGAAAAATATTTTGATATTTGAGCATGGCGAAATAAATATAAAGACCCTAAATTAAGTTTTCAACCTGTTGTTTGCAACATTTTAGGCATCTGTATATAACAAATAAGTTATTAACAAATGCCACCAGTTCTCTGTGTAACATCAGCGTTAGTGTCATTTGTTGTGTCCCAGACGTTCGACTTCGTCTGATCGGTAAGACGTCTACGAACACACATTTCGCGATTACAAACAAAAGTAATTTATCAGAGGTCCCATTATCATTGTTAAGCAAGGCCACTGCTCGTATTTATCAGAAACACAATAACATGCGATTGATAGTTAGGTAATTGTCTATAGTGTTGAGAGATTTGTCAGCGCCAAATATTGTACATTTATGATGTTCATAGTCATCCGTCTATATCCTTTACAAAGCTTCTTTGATATCCCTGGCCAAGTAATTTCATTCGTATAAAATATTGCTAAATGTAAAACAAAACACACACAGTCACATACAAACGATGAAAACTTTGTTGAATAAGCTTCTTGCGCCCCAGTTGATTACCCCAGGGATCTTTGCATGATTTTCTCCCAAGTAAAAATACCCATCATTACCTCTGTGCATGAAGTAACGCAATTAGTCAGATGCAATCCACCCTTTGGCTATGTTATGCCCCATCGATAATCTGGCTGTCAAGTATTCAAATGATACTCCCATATTATAGGTTAGTATGACGAAAAAATTATCTCCTACGCATTAGCTTAAATTATTTTTCCGTACTTCTATCAGTTAAATATTGTGTGGAAATGAAGCATGCAACCTAAATACATGTAAAGTGCTACATATTGATAGCTCACACCGATAATTCTATGGTCACAAAGTGTTCTTACTTGTGTCGTATCAGGTCTTTTTATTGTTCAGACAAAGTAGTTATTTAAAAGTAATATACATAATTTTCGGCCGACGTAAACGTTAAAGTGACAAATGTTTTATGTTTGCTGATATTGGAGATTGCATTGAGCCGTCTGACTTAACTAGGCTGAAATAATGATCGACCAATCGTTCTTTCTAGTCTTCCTGTATACCTTAATTATTTTCTGGCAAATACCAAAAATCTTTCTATTTTGTCATAACGACCTTGAGAATGGGAGTATAACATCCCAAAACCCCATAATTAAACATATTTCTCTAATGCTGAAACAAGTATACAACTTCTTACATCAAAGGAACATTGATCACAGTTTGAAAATGGCTTTATAGACCACACGATGTCAGAAAATTCATATACATTGCCTGTTAACAGAATGAAAAGCCTGTATGAATAGTTGTTCGTTTCTAGGCATTGCGGAGAGTGACTACTTCAATAAGGTTGAACGCGCCAGGATAGATAGTCGGACTCTCAAAAGTCTACAATTCTTTTCTGATCAACCACTTGTGGGGCTCATTTTAAAGCTCTTGGGCAGAGAAAAACTTCTTAGTTTTTCGAAAATTCGAATTTTAATCTTTTTCCACATTTTTAACACAATAAAGGCGGCCATTTTGAATTTCAATATCGCTAAATGTTGGAATTGTTTCGCGAGTTCCAAACTCTGCACAGTGATCCCCCATTTTTATTGTTGATTTGCTAAGGCAATGGTTTAAGTCTTACACTTTCGAGGCGCATACTACCTCAAAAAATTTTGGTTGCTGACGTTTTTATCTAAAATGCCAAATTGAAAGAATCGGTAAACGACTGTTACACTTTTATATGTGCTCTCAGAATTGATTTCATTCGTGCACTTAGCGATAGATCATTTAAATAATTTGTGTATTTGACTGGACATAGATTTAACAACATTTCGTATTTTAAAATCGGTTACCCATGCGCTGCCGATCAGATGAATTTAAGTACATGAATATGAAATTTGGCTAATGTTATGTTGAGATAGCTTTGATAAAAGGAATTTTAACTGGTAACATGGAAGTACAAATTTGGAAGATTCAATAACGTCTTAGATTCCTTGCGACGTCATCATGATGTCTGTTATTATTCGCCAGTCGGCATAAAAGTATTGGAGAATAATGTTCAATGTTGTCATCTACTTCTTTCAATATTTACATTGAAAGATCAACAATATTTAATTGCAGTCATTGTTAGCATTGTATGAAATCTATTTTCAAACATGTGTTGAAAGGAAACTCCAGTGAAAATAATTTTTTCGGCGAATATCACTAAAGACGTCGTATATTACACAGCATATCAATTACACAGGATATTAAAATTGGCAAGTGAATGTACATTCGTTGAAAACATGCTTTTGAAGATTGATTGATAATCGATACTAACTAGGAACACAATATGTAGACTACATACTTGCCAAATCACTCAGTTTGAAAATTAATGTCTTGGTCAAAAATATCACTTAATGATACCAATTTCCAGCAATGAGCCATTGAATATTCTAGCGCACGTCTTCACACATGTGAGCTAATGTCGTAGTGATGTCTGTCTGTGTATGTGTCTGTCTGTCTGGAAGTTTACACGATAACTCAAAAAGGCTGAACGGATTTAAGTCCGATTCGGTAGACAGGTACTGTATGCTTATTGTAAGAACTAATTAGATTATTTTGGTCAGTGTGACTTGCATATCAATGAAGTTACGAACTATCATTTTTTTTTCATATAATGGTTTCCTATTGAGCCATTAATGACAGTGTCGACATATATCAAGAAATACCCACAAAATTTCATAAAACTTGTCATAGATGACAAACCCAGAACAGTTTGGTGATACTGTGAGTGCCATATCAAGTATCTGCTCATTTGCATATCAAATGAATTTTTGTAATTAGTGATATAATTTCGAAATTGTAATTAGTGATTAAAGGGACATTATCGCTATCTAGAAAAACCTCAGTGGTTTTAGGCGGGCTACCTAAAACCCCTGACCCGAGGTTTTTCTACAAAGCGTAGGCGAAATTGGATGGAAGTTGTCTATGGTCGACCATTTTTAGACATCTTTCAATAAGTTGAACAACATCAGCAACTGCTCGTTTGCAACAATATTGGTGAAAACATTGTTTTATGATAGCGATAATGTCCCTTCAAACTTCGAAAGTACGTTGCGAAAGTTGATGAAACCTGCTACATATAACAGATATCTGATTGTTCTGTGAAGCGTAGTACTTTGTAATGATGCTGTTGTAAACCACGTGAGCACATTCAGTTCACATCAGGTTGTGTGAATGAGGTAGCGCTTGTTGCTATTTTGTACCTTTTTTGAATAGACTATGAATGTACGTTATGGCTTTTAATTTCATAATTAATTTTTATCTCGTGCATCAAGTTACTCTCTCTTTGCGCTACTGCCTATACAGCGTACTGCAGAACACACTGTAACCAGCCCGGAGATTTTAGGGATTTTAGAGGATTTTTGCGTCGTCCACAGTGACGAGCGATTAGATAACAAGATAATGCCTGCAAGAATCGTAGAGCCTGCATATCTGCAGTGGAAAATGTGCAGATGGGAGCATAACATCCAAAAAAAGCAATATAAAAGGATTTTACAAAGGTTACTACACTATCGTGACAAGTTGCAATATTGATATAAGCTTGGCATGGCAATCGATCAAAATTGAATAGCTTTTCAAAAAATTGGAAATTATGTTTACCACAGTAGTTAATTTCCTAATTGGATGAAGTTATGCGTTTGGAAAGTTCAAATGTTATCTGATGTGGCTTTGGTTGCTCCCGAAGCGATGACTCAATGTTAACTTATCATACTGGTCCTCAACTTTGTTTAATTGAAGATCTAAGTGATTGTCCCGACCTCCATAGTGATAGTGAACGATACCTATTTCTAAAAGAGTGGTTAGCTGTACTGCGTCCTTTTGAATCACTGATCATATAAATAAATTTAGAGGCTTTTAAATATGCACAACGTGGGTTAATATCTGAAACTTGTCATTTTTAAAGGCCAAGAAATCTTTGCCAGAACTTTCGAGACAATTTTTTTACTAATTGCTTAAGTCAGTGGCCGTTTTAAGCGGGTGCCGACCACATACCTTTTCCATCAGGAGTACAGGGAATAATCGTACATTTTCCTTTGCAGTCGCATTAGTTGTACGAAATTGGAGAAGACCAGGGCAATATCTAGCAAGGATGTTTATGAGGCAGAGCACACGAGGCTTTTGGACAGTGTATTTGACGACGTCAGCACAAGTGCCATGCGCCCCAATTTTGGTGGTAGGAATTGTATTTATAACTGAACATTTTAAGTGTTGATGATAATCCCACTGCGGTAAAAAAATAAGAAATAAGTTCAATCATCTGCAACGGCAAATTGCTTATTTACATCATTACCACCTGCACCACCACCTGCATAATCATCATCATCATCATCATCATCATCATCATCATCATGGGAAGTTTCATAATTTTAACTTTCCTATAATGCTATTAAAGGAGGATACAGTAGCAGGCAGTAATAACTCAGAGTATTGACAGACATAGTAGACCACCATGCCTTACAGAGCACTGTCATTTATTCTTGGCCTGAAAATCGAAACAGTTTGCCACTGAAATCGAATATTCCAAAGATTTTTATGTTTTAAACACCGATGACCTTGCTTTGCTATTGCAGGTGAACCTATCATCGTGACATGCAGTCTCACTGTAGCTAGTTTTGCTGATCTCTCTGAAACGACAATGGTAAGATAGAAACCTTAAAATTTTAAGCTTTTCATGTCTTAAAGTAAAAAGCGCAGTTCGTATTGGAGTTTCTTCTGTTGGGCAAGAAGAGAATTGTAAATTGTGGGGCCGTTATCTGATCACAGCCATAATTATTGGTAGAACTAGAACGGTTACATCACATAGCTTGCTAATAGTGGGAATAAACTGAACTATTTTTAAATTGATTTTAAAGGTAAAATATCACCTTATTCTCACGGAGACACAAATAGCTCTGACATCATGTAGCTGCGTAAGACTCGACATTCGTGTGGCAGATATATACCATCGTCCCAGTTTCCGTATCCTAATTGACACTTAATTCATGCAAGTCTGAGAAAAAATCTTTGTCGATGAGACATATTTACACATCGATCAAAATCGAGCATTGCATCGGAGATTGACCGCAATCAATATGGCAAAATTGAATTGATGGCAAAGCTGAGGGTAGGCATAAGAACACTGTCCTACTCCTTGCTGTTGAACGCCCTTAGATATAATACCACTGGTTGTCGCTTTGTGTCGTCTGTTTCGTGAATTATTCATTAGTGAAGATAAGCAAGAAAGTTTGAATAGCCTGAATAAAATATGATATTTCTAAAGCTCATATTTCACATTAATACCGTATCGAGCAGACTCAAGCAGGAGAATCTGATTGGACGTTCATATTCACGAAGGGTTAAGACTATAGTCTCTGATTCTAACAACTGCCTTACTCCTTCAACCCTTTTATTTAGGGAATTAGAATGTGTGATTGTCCGACTGCTAGCATGCCGTTACCATAACAAACCGAGCAGCTCTGTCGTCAAATTCTTCAGAAGTAACTCTCTTGCGAGATATGATGATTGTTGAAAAGGTTGAACAGCAGAATATTTTGGCCGTCCATGAAGCAAAGCATCAGCCGAATGAGAATTAAAAAATTATGTTGAATATGCGTGCTTGCTGAGACCGTTCAAGCGTTACCATACAATGCCAGTAGCAAACAGTGTAATCACAAATCAATCGAAATTTCTCTTATATGAGTCAAATTTATAGGCAATGTCGGAATACAATATTAAATGATTCAGGAAAAGAATCCTTATTTACAGGAAATGTAAAGCGAAGCTTTCCTGTCGTCCCCGATTATGCATATACTACCTTTATTATTTCTGTTACAGAGAGAGAGAGAGAGAGAGAGAGAGAGAGAGAGAGAGAGAGAGAGAGAGAGAGAGAGAGAGAGAGAGAGAGAGAGAGAGAGAGAGAGAGAGAGAGAGAGATAAGATGATGGAGACACGATTCTAAAAACAATCACTGAATATGCGTCAAGAGAGTATGGCGTCAATAGATAAGGTATCTGACATACTAGTATGTACGCTAAGAAAGATCACAACGCAGCTGTGATTCCTAAGCCAGTGTAAAATAGCTTTTACTTAACATCCTGCGCACGACTTTCCTGCTCGAAGCAAACAGGGTGAGCTGAAAACCACGGCAATATCACCAGAAGGCAACTGGAATACATAAACGTCATACAACTCTTATTTTGCCAGGACTACTCCTTGAGTTTGAGCCTTTATCTGGAATGGACCGACAAGCGATTGGTGCACAACAGCTCTGGAGAGATCACTTTCCAGACCATTGAAACGATAAAAAAGGCTTGGTTGCCCGATGTGTACTTCTTAAACGAAAAGACTGGAATATTTCACGATATCATTTCAGAGAACACCGCCTTCATTGTATATCCCGATGGCAAAATTATCTACAGTATAAGGTGAGTAATGTCATCAAAATGCAACAGCTAACATCACGTGATGGCCACACGAAATATTTCGCAGAGAAAAGGAACGTTTATCTCGTTAAGGGCAGCTGACCACTCGCCCAACGACAGGTCAGCCAACTAGAGACAATTTTTGTTCCCATGTTCTCGGTCATTTTATTTTGCTTTATGCCCAATATTAACTGTAAAATACGTCTCTGTCTTTTGAAAACGCATATAAACTATTGTTTTAACGTAACGGGATAGAAATGCAAGTGCGTGGCTATATATTAATGGCTGCAACGGCTACGGAAGCCATCGAATAGTTTTAAGCAATATTATATGTCATCGAATACATAGTAGTTAATTTTTAACGCAATTGCAGTTCATAGAATCTACGAACGACCATGTGTAGTGTAGACAGATTTTAAAGTTCAAACTGCCATGGACGATATAATTTTGCTGTAAGCTACGTCAAAACAATTGAAAACGAAAGAAGTGGGACATTCTCGACCTGATAAGCAGGTATAAGCTGCTCTCTGCTGGTGTATATGTCAGTTGCCCCTCTTAGGATTGTTTCCACATAATAAGACGATTCACGGTTCCAAACAGAATGAAGCCCAACACTCGTGTACATTATTTTAATGGATACCGATTTCGTTTTTCACTTGAACTGCAATATTAGGTGTCCCAAAGTGAGTGTGTCCGTGTTTTGCGTTAAGCGTTTGTGACGTCATCGGTTTGTGGCACCATCTCTAGAAAATAAGTTGACTATGGTTACAGTTGAAAATGTTAGACTTTAGAATTAAAATCAGACTACTGTGAAAAGATTGGGAATAGATATAATATAGGCAGTAGAGGAAAATGGAAAAACAAGTTAATTTACCTTAATTTTCACTGATACTTAAAATTCAAAACGCCTACTTTGGGCAGGTTCAACTCACTCGGAAAAGTTAACATTTTGATTTCTTCTTCAAACGCAAGTAAAGACCCTATTTACTGCAGGTGCTTCAAAATAGTTTTGCAAAATTAGTGAACCAGAAAAACCAGTGGTGTCTTGTAATGCTCCCTACATCATCTCGAGATACGCATTCTTCAGCTTGTCAACTCAGACGTGCGCATGTGTAAACCGCAAGGTTATTGCTGACACATGAATTCTCTTTGGACTACAAATGTGAACCACAACAGTTAGTGTTGACAAACTAGCTGTTATATAGGGTCATATATTAAACAGTATATCTAATCAATTTTCCGAAAAGAGAATGGGATGCAGTCTTTGGAGTTGCAAAAGAACATTTGCAGTCATTTTTCAACAGAAATGTCATTTTCAATTGCGCGAATCAATATTTTTGTCTTTAGATACTAGGGAACCAATTATTACCCGAGCAAGCAAATCAGCATGTCAAAGTACTAGCCATTTACACTACCTCCAACTATCGTCCCTGCCTACCACTATTGTCCTAGAACGACTTCCTTGTTTGCCGGTGATAAATACAAAGTTGTCTCTATTTCCAAAAATGAAACTCCACACTTGCAACCGATTACGTCAACTTCTCCCTTCGTGTCAGATAGATTTGCATTCTGTTCCCTTCTTTGTTGTCTTCCAGGCTGACCTTGACCTTGTCATGTTTTATGGAGCTGTATTTTTTCCCGATGGATCGCCAACAGTGCCCGTTGCTGATAAGAAGTTGTGAGTACAGTTTGTCCTACATCACCTTCCCGTCGCTGCAGTAATTCTCAAAAAGCTACCCCCCACCAAAAGCTTCTTTCTAAATAACTGCCACAAGTATTACACGGGAAAGAACATACATTTCTCGATGAAAATACTCTAAATGAAAATGTTCTTTTACTCTTTTACTGTTTTCATGAATTTTAGGATATATGTGATTTTAATTTAAATATCAACATATAGGAGGTATAGATGGGCATCGTGTTTATTGTATATTGCTATCGATCAACCTCATTACACACTAACATGTCATTACAACATTGCCTTTTGTATTAAAAACAGCAGTTCAACGACTGGAGTCATTTAACCTTTGGATGAACCGCAATCTAGTACTTAAGACTGAAGCATGACGATTTGCCAATTTTGCAATATATCAAAAACTCATTATTTGTTCACAGCAATTTGAAATTAAGAGAAAATGTGATCATAATTTACATGTACTAGTCCAGTGACGTCGCTTTAAAGTTTAAACGTGCTGGGAAAGCTAATTTGAAATCAGGCATTCCTGCTGTAGTTATGTCAGTTTTTTATTTGTTGTGTCTCAATCTATCTATCAATCAACTTGTTTATTCATAACACCAGATGCATACAACGAAAAAATGTCATTTTGAAGTGGCGAAACGTTGACAACAAGACGGACCCTATTGACTATAGCGAAGATATTGAACTACCGCAGTTTACGTTGAAAAATGTGTCAGAGGACACCAGCGTATCTATACTGCGTTTGGGTGGGTATCCGATCTTACCATTGCTCCTTTCGCATTAGAATGCACTCTGTAATTCCTTCACTGGCTCTCAGGTTTTATCGACTGTTGGACACTGGTACCGGTGTTCTTAGAGAAAATAAGCCAATAAGATTATGTGTACAAGTTTTGGGAAGGATAATTACTTTAACGCTGATGATTACATGTACTTATAGCATGCTTGCTGAGAATCGATACAACCCTCTCCAAAAAACTTAATTTGTGTTTTTGTTTGTTTCTGTTTGTTTTTACGGCTTTCTTTGGGAATCAATACGGCACATCTTCAAACAGACCTGGCAGCTTTAATACTGTAATTAAAAATAAAAGCAGGTGTGAAATGCACGTCTCAGCTTTTTCGTAGACCGTGGCTGAAAGTCACATCATTTAGCCTTAACGGAATTAAAAGTTACGATTTCTATCAATGTATAGGGTTACGACGTGAGAGATGTTAATTTGGTGATTGTGTCATTGATATGAATCAACTTGCTAGTTGTAGCTTTTCATTGCTGTGATAGTTCAATGAAGTGACTGACCGTGTATTAACTCTCCTCGAATAACTTTGAATTCAGTTTTCGTAAAGTTCGCATATTAGTGCAGCCAGTCTAAGGAAAATTGATCCACATTAAACTTTCGTCCTGACAACTTACAGCAGATGAGAAAATGGTGAAGTATAGAAATTACCATTGAAAAGCATTTATCACTCAAACGTTTTGTTGTTTCCCTCGCACATGCTTTCCCCAGTGATATAGTAGTGTCACAGTCGCTAATAGCAGAAAGCGTATGACCTCTCTTGTCTTTATTCGGTCTGACTTATAAAGTCTGTATTTCCGCCCACTTGGAAAACCCTTCTAGGCATTGCTATTAACGCCCACTTAGAAATTATTACAAGGCATCGCTATTAACGCCCGCTTAGAAAACCCTACAAGGCATCTCAATTAACGCCCACTTAGAGAACCCCACAAAGCATCAATCTCTATTAACAATAGCACGACTGTTTGGAAAGCGAAATGTCAGTTAATGTAGCCATATCGATTACCATTTTCTTTTAAGATTATTAAAATTTGCACTTCTTGCAACAAGTAAACAATAAAGCACATGCTATTTGTCATGCCTGTATAAAATTGCATTTTCCTTTCCTATAATGAGATATGACCAATACTCGTTTTACTTCCAATGCTCACTTAGAGATAAGGCTTCTGAGACATCGCCCTTTTTTGGGTCATTTAGATGAATTAATGATTAGTAAAATTTTTAAATGCTTGTAATTGTAAATGTTATGACTGTTGTTATAGTTTTGTCGATCCTGTTGGTTTTTTCCAAATAGTTTCTTCCAATATTTTCTCGGTCAGTGACCCTTTAGCAAGTATTTGCCAGAACCATTTTGTGCCAGGCCACTCAGCAAGCAGGCTGCTTATTCTGTAATAGTAAGGAGACGGGGAAACTGTCCAGTGACACCCAAGAAGAAAGTCTTATTATCAACCTTTAGTAAGATTAACTAGAACCATTATCGTTAATTCAAAAAAGAAAGAAAGAAAAAAGGACAGTAGTTAGGCATTTGACATAGTGATTTTCATTCGAGACACTGTCAAACTCTTATGTAGCCTTGGCCAATACATGCCTAATGTAATTTAATTAGTGCAAATAATGAACGGGTTATTTATTGATATGGGGGATGGGGTTCATCTCGAGGCATAAATTTCATTCTGTTTTTAACTTTCTTATGTTGTTCTTCTAAACTTCTGAAAGTACCGACCAAAAGATGCCTTGGCGCGCCTAATGATGCAGCCATATTCACAATAAGTTTCTCACCTGACTGCTTTTTGTAATTACAATCCTAACAAACAACACAAGGGCTAAACTATTATGACCTTAATTCTACATCGCTTTTGCTATCAGTATTTTAATCTGTCATAAAATTGACGCAGCCAAATTACAGGGTGTTAATTATAGAGACAGCTCGTAATATTTTCGCCTGCTCTAAAGTAATTCGGCACGGTGTATGCCGAGTATATGAAAATCTGATGTACTGGCTATTAGTACTTTTAGTACTATTAATACTTGTATATAGTGTAAACCTAAGGTTTTAAAACCAATTCATAGTATCAATATAGAATATTTGTATCTTGTATTGCTTAAAGTTTACTTCTTGTTTCATTCCTTGACTATTCATCCTTACAGGTAACTTCACGACGTTGTGTGCTCGATTCACTCTCGAACGAGTCATGGGTTTTTACATTGTGCACACCTATTTGCCATCTTTCCTACTGGTGATCGTCTCATGGATTACGTTTTGGTTACATGTAGAAGCTACAGCAGCGAGGGCGTCACTTGGGATCACCACCGTCTTGACAGTCACAACTCAAGTGACGTCTTCACGATTCACTTTACCGGATGTTGCGTATCCAACTGTGAGTATCATAAGATCGATCAACCGAATACGCCACGCTTTGGTTTATAATATCAACATACATTTTACCAACATCACGTTTTGTGGTTAATGATGGTTTGGTATCACGCAGTGAGCGACTGCAGTGTTTCAAGTGTTTTTCAGTTGATTTTACTCTGTTGTCGACGAAACGCCTTTCTCATAAAATAGAGCAAAATATGAAATATTCCTAAATAGATTTTCCTATCAAGTTTAAAATTGTTCAAACCAATTGTTCATAATTCAATCAATCAACTGTTTAAAAATTAAATGTCCCTATGACACATCAAAATAGGAAAACAAACACTGCCTTTCATCATTATAGAGTTCATAAAACTAGTTTCAACGCTGTATGGTAATATCAAACACTCTTTAAAAGGACTAATACCATCATTATAACAGCTGAAATTATCGCTTGTACTATGATACGCCTTTACATAGTCGACTAACAAGAACGAGGAAGGCCTAATGAATGAAGAGAAAGTATTTGTTGGTATCATACAGTCGGGTAGAAGATTGTGTGTTTTTAGTCTCAAGTGTTTTATTTAAAAAAGCCGATTTGGAAATGTTTTGCCAATTATAATACAATAAGTCCAAAGATTCTTCTAATCAGCTAAGGCGTCGTTCTGAGATGTAACACATTGTCACTTATGTTGTCAATGAGTCGAACAAAGGCAACTCAGCAAATGTTGTGTCTCGTCTAAAAACTCACCCCTTTCCACAAATTAAATCCGACTCTCCCTAGTTTCATTTATTGGGTCTCACGAGAGAGTGGGTGAGTGTTTACCGTACATACACAGTCCAAATGATTCTAATTCCTACCGTTTGTGTAGCTTCTGGTTCGTTTGAATCTTGCGTATGACGACACTGGTATCAGTGCTGTAGGATAAGTTTACTGAAGGTCAGGATAGGAACTCTGCTCCTTCTCCAAGTGCCATTCAATGCACGTGCAGCGCAGGAAAATATTTCAACCCCAAGAACAATCCATTTAATGAAATTTATATCTACTTGGCTTAGGCAGGGTGACATATTGGCTATTTGGTTTTCGGCTGAGGTATCTTTTGTCCGAGTTAAGGCTCGTTTAGACTTAAGTGCCGCATACCTTTCAATTGTCATTACTGACCACCTCTGCCATTCATCTATAACTTGTACTTACATAGAACTTAATTTTATGCTTGCTCGCAACATTCAAGAGACACTGATACTTTTTGAAAGAGATAAAATTTCCGTGATGAAAAGTAATAAATGTATTTTATGATCTGCAGGCATTGGATATCTGGTTCTCTTGCTGTTTGGTGTTGGTGTTCAGTGCTTTGCTTGAATTTGCATTCGTTAACTATGTTAATTTGTTAGACACGAAAATTCGAGTACCGAAAATGAAAGTCGCCTTGACCGAAGATCAGGTATGTACGATTTTAAGGCATAACTTTGAAAATAACAAAGCAAACTTCGTTCTTGAAATCTCCATGTCTAATCCGGCCTGTACTCATGAATTTGACACATCAATAGATAAAAGGTAATAATAAAATAGAGAGATTATGAGACAGGCAGGCAGATGAACACAAAGAAAGATAGACACAAATTCACGATTTTTAAAGAGAGCAGAGGCCTAAAATTTACCTCAGACAAAGTTACACTATTTTTCGAGAACAAACCACTGAATCTCAACGGCACGGATTCTCTCACTGTGGTCCAGCTGGCCCTACCCTCGTTGCGGCAATGCTGACGGTATGCAACCTATAGTAATGCAACAGGGTTCGAGTTTGTTATTTCCAAAAATTATCCGCCCGATTCCTTTTCGTAAAGAAGCTGGCAGACATCACACTGTTGCGTTTTCATTGTTCAGATTATCAATGTCGCAGTCTACGAAAATATTGATTTCACTATTGACTTTTGAAAGCTTGGCGTATTGCCCAGATGCACCGTGTGATCCCCAATGTCATAGTGGAATCTGCACGTCTACTGCATAAAAGCTAAGGCGGTCGGACTAGATATACAGAATGATATAAACCTCCGCATTGGCGACAAAAATAAAACAATAGAACTTAAATTTTGTCAAGTGTATGTATTTTATAAGACTCTAATAATTGTATTTGATTGTTGAGAAAGTTTTAAGTCATGAAAGAATTTTCAGCTACGTCGATCAGCACATCAAAGAACGACGCAAAATACTTCGATGCACAAAATTTATGATAAAGACGCGGGATGTCGTGACGTCGAACGAACACAGAATAAATCTCGCACGCGACAAACTTGGCATGTACTGTGCATGTGATAGTTAAGATTAAGAATACCTAATTGCCGCTTTGTTTGAAAGTAAGATTACAACATATCTTTTTTTATTTCAAAGGAATCATTTGAAATGGAGAAATACGACACTGCTTCTTCTCATGTGTCGGGTCTGTCGCCTGGTCTTCAGAGACGAAATGTTAAGAACACTGAAGCAATCGAGACTTCCTCTTCAGTGAAAAAGGGATTACCTGGCAAACATCGTGTCGGACGAGCAACTGGAATTGACAGAACGTGCAGGATACTCTTTCCCGCGCTGTTCCTCACCTTTAACATCTGTTATTGGTCGTACTACTTAACAATGCGGCAGACAGTACCGGACCACTGGCGGGTGACAAGCTGTGATTCAAAATAGAATACCCAAGAATCAAGCGGAGGTCGTTAAATGTTTGCCAGCAGTTGTCACTCTTCGGGAGGAAATAAACGTTTCCAGCACAGACTTAAATTCTAAAATTTTAGCAAATTTCATGTTGTCGCGTAGTGGCGTACACGGCGCATTCACAGAGACGACTGAACGAAATATGGGAGGGTAATCCAAACAGAGTTTTATACTCACAATTAGTATGTGCGCCATATTTTCACGGATTGCTTATTGTGTAACACACACTGGGCAAAATGCTTGATATACAACAATATATACACAGAAACTGATTCTGTACATATGTCAAATACAGTGACTATACACGTACGTATACTAATAAATGCAAAACTACAGTGTACACTTGGTGTGCAAAGATCTACATTACGTATACTCTTGATCTGCATAGATATACGCTACGCATATCAAAGTATTGGATGGTTCCATATGCAAAGATATACGTTGCGTATGCAATTAATATAATTGTGTGCCATATACATCATTATACGTAAACATACTAAACTCATATCAAACATTTTGTCCAGTGAAAGTGACTAGTAAATAAGAATTGGGAGAGCAAATGACATGTTGAGTTCAAAGATTTTAGTTCCAACCTTACACTTATTTTTAAATGTATTTTGAGATCTAACATCGGTATGACTAGTCTAAAACCGTGAAGCTACAAAACTGAAAGAATATTTATTGTAAAGAGATAAAACATGTTTGGTATGAAATAGCAAGGTAGTCTGTATATGAATAAACTATAAACTATGAATCCCGTTCTTTTTTAATATTCCTAACCTTCTGAAAGTTAACACTAAAGCGTAATTTCCTAAGCTATAAATCATTCTCATCCAAGAATCATTTCTTGGTCTGTTCTTTTACGAGTCAATTTTATCCTGTCTTCTAGTCATTTAATGCATACTTTTGGTGGTATATGACAAGAAATCATCCCTATAGTTGCTTGCAGATGCGCTACGTAAACTTGATAAACGTTTATGTCATCTCTTGTCCTCGATGCCCTGGCCGAATAAAATATTATGGCAGACTTAAAAACACTAAACTGGAAAAAACAAACAAACGTTTTGCGAATGTATAGGAATAGGGTGTTTGATATAACGCTGAAAATATTAAATAAGCGTTTTTCATGCATCAAAAAAAAGACACCTTTCCTCAATTTCTCTTAATTATTTACAATTATAGTAAATAAAACGTCCTTTCAAAACCCCCGCAGGTTTCAGTTATGTCAGCAAAAAGAGCAGTGTGTGATAAACATAAGACTGTTTGTCCATCCAAAATGAAGGGCACGAAGTCGCTTATTCTATTACCTGTTTCCAATTACAACGCTTACGTGTAGATAGTTTCATAATTTATGTTCATAAATATATTGTTAAATTTCATAAAACCTTTGATAAGTAGATTTAAACAAAAAATAAAAATCGGAGGAACTCAATTGTGTTCATAAGAAATATAGTTTCAACAGATGGCTACACGTCATACTGTGACTCTAAAAATTGATATTCAAAAAAGGCCTTATCTCACATTAATATGCAATTTTAACAGTTGCGAGACTTTTTCTATCCCGCAGATCTAATATTGCAGAATATCCATCAGCAATTGATAGTAATAATTAATTGTTCTGTTTGTTGGAGTTTTGTATATCCAGTTAGTGTTCCCTAGTCCGATCTTTGTCGAGTAAATTTTACCGGATCTTCTCGTCATTTGACGTATACCTTTTGAAGGGATATACTTTGTATTGTGATGTGACAAAAATCATGCCGGCTTGTACATATGCTAGGTAAACTTGATAAACCTTCATGCCATCTCTTGTCCTCGAGGACCTGGCCGAAGGAACATCACGGCAAACTTTAAAAAACTAAACTGAAAAAATACAAACGTTTTTTTAATGTATCTGAATAGGGTGCTTTGAAATAATGTTTAAAAGAATTATCATTCAATGATAAAAAATATAGTAAACTATAGACTGCAAAAAGGCTGAAAAACAGTAAGCCAGTGTTTTTCATGCATCAAATGAAGACAGATTTTCTAAAATTTACATAATTTGCAATTAATAGTAAATAAAACGGCTTTTCAAAACTCACCACACGTTTCACTGGTGTCAAAAAAGAGCACTTTGTCATAAACATTCGACTGTTTGCCCATCAAAACTGAAGGGCCAAAGTTCATGTTTTCTATTTCGCATGTCTAATGACAACCCCTACGTGTAGATATTTTCATAATTTCTTACATTCACATATAATATATTTAATAAAATTATACACCAGTAGATTTAACCAGTGAATGAAAATTGGAAGACCTCAATAGTGTTGATCAGAAATATTGTGGCAGGAGATGGCTACATGTCATATTATAACTCTGAGAAATGGATTATTTGAATAGCCTCACCTCACTTCGAAGTTGCGCGAGACGTTTTCTACCCTGCACATCTAATATTGCAGAGAGTTTATTAGCAATTGGAGTTTTTTTTCATTTAAATTATATATGATGACGCTCGTTTACAAAATGACAATTTCTAATGGAGTAAGTTTCCTTTAACCTGAATATGCAGAATGCATCATTCTGTGACGTCATGTGCACAAGGACATTTTCATTGTATGGTACACGCAAGAACGGTCTTAATTCATGGTACACTTAATGGTATTTCGTCACGCTTGAGAACGAAAGCTATATTCATGAGAATGTTATATCAGGGCAAACTAATGTCAATGCTCTGATAGCTGACAGTTTGCTGCAGAGAATGACACAAGAATGTTAATTTCCTTATGAGAACCATTTTTGAGTGAAAGATAGTGCCTTCTTGACTACTTAAAAGGTAGTTTCAATCGTTTTTAAGACAAATAATTATGTGCTAGTAATAGTTTTGATCGCCGTATAGAATTTCAACACGATAATTATGATATTCACTTTTCATCAGACGTTCATATTTTATACAAAATATTTATGCAATAAAGAACATCCAGCGATAGTATACAAGATTTTGACCAGTTCACGACATACATGAAGTGAACTGGTCAAAATCGAGTGGTATACCGTCGCTGGGTATGATTTTTGCTATTATATCATTACAGTATATTGCAATTCTGGCGTGGAACGTCACAAACGGATTTTCGCTCAAGCTTATAGAGCTCGCGCGTGTGCCAACCGTGGTATATCAACAATATACCACGGTTCTTTTCGCGTCTCGACCAATCAGATCGCTGTATTTGCACCATCAAATACTGGTATGATAAATTAACACCCCGGCGTCATTAACCACAACAAGAATTCACTCTCCTTGCTAAATACGACTAAACATTTCTGGGAAGCCCAAAGGCAAGTCACCTCTCCAGGTCAACCAACCCCTGCATTTTTTGAGTCATAATTAAAAAATATGATTTGAAAATTTTGAACTTTCAATGATTGATATTTTCTAAAAAACCGAGCTCACACGCTTTCTATTGTTTAAAGTTATGTATTTTCGTGTTGTTTACATGTAGCCACTTGCTTAGTGTCTTCAATTTTCTTTCAAATTAACTCACTTGACTTCACATTCCTGTTTAATATTTCAATTATAGGGTATCACGAACTTCAGTAATTCTTTGCTACTAGCATGGGCTGTGTTTCAAATAGCTCTTTCCTAAACGATCCATTCTATCTGATAATCGCGTGAGTGCACGAGGCTCGATTATTGGGTACCAAATATAATTGACGTGATCTCACTTATGTTGTCATGTTGCTTTGTGATAATACGTCGAGCATATTATTACTCACGCAAGCTTTGCTACTGGAGGCAAAGTCCGACTGCACGAAATCATCGTGTGAATTAGACGTTCTTCCGGTCCGAATAACAGCAAAACAATCATCGCAGCTACATACCCTGACATATATTCGATCAAATATAAAATGAGCACCCGTATGCATTTAGTAATTGACATTTAATATTTTGATCTTTGACATTTCTTCATACATTACCATTCACAAATAAAATTTCAATCGAATTTTTTAAATTTTACGACTCATAACGGAACTAAGTCCGTTTTTAAAATTTACCACATGTATTTGACAACAATTTCACAATAAATGTTACTCACGTAAGAAAGAAATCCTGATTTATTTTTATTTAATTAACACACAAATCCTGATATGCAATAGTAATCGGTCCCTGTTTAATCAGAGGCGAATGTTAGCTACTGTTATGATTGTATAAAGTTAGATGCAGTCTTCCTGCACTTAAACCAATTGTATGTATGTATGTATGTATGTATGTATGTATGTATGTATGTATGTATGTATGTATGTATGTATGTATGTATGTATGTATGTATGTATGTATGTATGTATGTATGTATGTATGTATGTATGTATGTATGTATGTATGTATGTATGTATGTATGTATGTATGTATGTATGTATGTATGTATGTATGTATGTATGTATGTATGTATGTGTGTACGTACGTACGTACGTACGTATGTATGTATGTACGTTTGTACGTACGTATGTGCTTGCCATTAATGATTGCCCCGAGACTCTTGAATTTTCCATGGTGGCAAGATTTATCCAATTTTATAAAAGAGGGTTATGCTGAATAAGCTGTTCAGAAAAACATGTCGTTAGTCCTTTACACTTCTTTATATTTCAATTCATATTATATTTTACCATTCTGACAATTCACTAACGCTGTCCAGAACCGAAAAGATACAAGATTGGGCTTGTAATCTTGAAGGAAAACATTCGGATAATGTAGTGTCCACGAAAACATAAAGGGGCATTGAATGCACTCACTCCAGGATGTCATTTACCATTGTTGTGAAAAGCGCACAGGTCCTAATTTAGTGTCCTAAGGTTCTCTTGCTCAAAGTCTCAACCAACTAGAGAACCAATTACAAACTTTGACCTGTTGACAGTGTTTGATTAAAAATGTACCACCCATTTTATTATTTTGGTAATAATTCAAAGCTTGAATAGTTTTGATAGCAATATATTATGGTCTATTTATCGAACGCCTTACTTAAATCTAGAAAACACACCCTAACAAAATTCCTTTGGCCTTAAAATTGATTAATCTAGACTGTACCATTATATATATATCTATTATGGCAAATGACATGCATATCGTTTCCCATCAATTTTCCTTTTCAAATACTACAATTAATCATTCACGTGATCACAAGTGTAATATCAGGTACTTGATAATCTACTTATGATAACCTCTTAATAGCTTTTTAATCGCTTGCATACTCTTGATTCAAGATCGTAAAGAATAACAAATGTCTGAACATAAACATTATTGAGGGTGCTTCCCTCTAAAGCAATGGCAACGCAAAATAGTGTATCAGTCTGAGTCATGTTTTGTATTTTATTTTACGAGAAGTGTTGGAAAGGTACATGACTTGACGTGAAAATAAACCCAATAATCATATGCTCGTAACAATATAGCTATAGCAAAACTTTCTCCAAAGTCTGATTTCAGAAAGGGACAAAGTCGGTCATTTTCATGAATATACTTATATTGCTTGACATTTTGAAAGATACTGTATGTATGGGTGACCATGCATATATATTTGACACGATACATGAAACCGTTGGGAAAATGAATTAATGGTCATGACCATTAACTCACTTTCGCGATGGCTTCATGGTAAGGAGCTGAAATAAGTTCGTATTAGTGTGTCTTTATTTGCCAAAGACATGGATATAAACCTAGAAGGAAATACTTCACTGATAATGTCCCCGCGAACCGAGAATTACAAACAAAAAAATGAAAATGGGGTAGTGCGTCTATTACTGGTAACATTATTCACAGAGAGATATCGATTTGTACGTGTTCCTATTAGACCCCACTTTTGTCACTTGATTTTACAAACGGATAATATCCCATATTATGAGATGAGCATTGCCATGATGCTCCTCTGACATGTCTCACACGCCAACTCTCAGTAGGACATGAACATAGGGACACAGTCAACAAAAATGTTCAATCACTCAGGTCCATAATCAATATATTGCCAAAACTGAAACTAAATGAAGCGGCGCAGATTTCAGAAATTGTTTTCTAATAACAATTGACCATGACAGTCCCAAAGTATTATTACACGTGATACTTTCCGAATATTCTCCAGCCATGCGACTTAGGCTGCATTGAAAACCACCTCTGTACACTGTAAAAATAGCGGACGCTAGACGCGTCTTTACGCGTTCAAAATGTACATGTCGGTGTTCAAATTTGAACGGCTGGTGTTCACATTGTTAACACTAGTGTTCATATTATTAACAATGTTCTAAGCCTGAACACGATGTGTTAACAACCATCTCCTTCAAGTGTTCAAAAAACTCAGCATCACAGAAATTTTAAAATACTCTAAAACCGTAAACAATCTTTTGTGTTTTTTACTTTACAATGGCTATATTAACTTTACTACTGCCTCGCTGTCCGGCATACGTACATGGATTTTGGTATGACAAATTTCACACTAAGTGAAAATATTTCCGGTCTACAATTGCTGAAAGCGTTTTTTTCTAAAAAAAAGAAGTAGAAAAAAAAATTAACACGTTTATTTCGGGTTGAAATTTTGAAAATTTGTAAAGACAATCAGAAAACCACCATGAACTTTTAAATTTTAACATCGGCGTGCAAGTGGCATTATACTTCTAAACACTTGGTGTTCAAGTTTGGTGCCTTTTCTTATCCCATGATGCATCAAAACGGAAGTTGCGACATTTTTCTTGTAAGCGCAAGCTGAAGTCGTGATCGTGCGGAAAGAAGACCAGAAAGGGTAAGTTTTCTCTCCAAAATAGTAAAAGGTTTTAGAATTTGAAGCATCTGTATTATTATCCTTTGAAATTAATTGTATTGTACTTTGAAATAGCTTAACTACGTGAAGAAACCTTTTTTCTTTCAGTGGCTGGTATACCAACAACTAGCTGTGAATACGCAGTGGTACTTTTGGCCATGGCCTATCGATCGATCTCTCTCGCGTCAAGGGTCATCGGAACACACTGTAGCGATAATCCTTGACCTGAGCGCGATCGATACGCCTTGCATAGTACCGCTGTGTAATCACAGCTAACACATGTCTTTTAGTAGAGACAATCGCATGTAAAACATCAATTAAACATCGTAGATTATACAATGTATTGTTTCAGCATATTTATTTTAATCAGTTGATGACAAGAATAAGGAAATATTTTGTAACAGTATTAAAAAGAGGCTCCCCTTTTCCTTAACCTCATCAGCCCCTTGTCTTTCATAGAAAGTCTCATCTCGCCATATTATCTATTGTTGCATTATTTTCAGGATATAAAAAATGGACTTAACTGAAAATCGAAGAGTTGTTACAGAAGAGGTAGCTGTCTGGAACCAAGCTTGAGAACCCCAATTCATCTCTAATGTAGATTTAAACTTTCAAGGGTCAGTGACTGAATTTTGATAAGTTTCTGTATTTGTGTTCTGAATTAATCTAAGCTTTGGTAGCAAGCTATGACCAACTATATGTTGCCGGAGAATAAGCTTTCACAGACGTGTAGTCTCCCTTATCAGATGCAAGGGTGGAATGAAAAATTAAAGCTGAAAGCGACAGAAAATTAAGAGTAAAAATGTCCACTCTGAATTACTGAATTTTCTTAAATTTTCACTCTGAATTTTCTGTCACTTTCTGCTTCAATTTTTCATTCCCCCTTGCGATGAAGGAGACTCCACGTTTTTTGAAAGCTTATGCCCCTGTAACATTTAGTTTATCGTAGCCTGCTATCAAACCTAAGATTATTTTATATTGTAGCTCAAAGCGTTTCTTGTTCTTAGCAACTGGTATTTAGCTTTGCTGTCAGCTAAATAAGTGGATGTGTAGCATTGTACTCAAATTTGTACATAACAAGGTTTTTCTTCAAAACAGCCTGTACGAATCCTTTAATATTTGGATTACAGGTTTCTAGGGATTTCCCTAATCAGATATGTTTAAATTATGATGAAATATGCAAATTTATGTTTTTGAGGCTGATTTTGCTATTTTTTTGTAAAAATCTTCTTCTCTTTTACTGAAGTCTTCATTATTTGGTAAACATGCCCCTAATAATGACCTTAGTCAAATTTGTGCTAATTGTGATGAAATATTCAAATTTTTGAAATCATGGCAATGTTTGTCATTTTTGGTCAAACAATCTTTAAAAACACTTTTTCAAACTGCTAATTTGATATTCAGGACATAGATCTCTACTGATAGCCTTTTTAAGATTGTTCAAATTATGGAGAAATTTTCAACTTTGTATTTTTAAGACATTAAAGACATTTCAGATATTTTTAAGATATTAGGATTACCAGAATGTGATATATTCAAGTTATGATGAAATCTACGTTTTCTTTTATTTTAAGGGCGATTTTTACCATTTTTGGTAAAAATAATTGTATAAAAATTAATAGCAGGGTACACCAGAATTTGAAAGGTCTTTACGAATATGTTTTTAATTTTTGAGAAGTAGATTTTTGAAATGTCACCGATATATTTCAGCGTTTATTTAAAGATATTACAAACAAACAAATCTTTTTGTTTATGAAGGACTTCGTTGGACAAGGAAATAGGTTTTATCCTGCCAAGGACCCACTTTCCCCACTTTCTGCATGTTGTGCCTTACTGTGACACTTTGACAACTTGACATGTTGTGTTTACTTTAGTGTGGACAACTATATACCATGTGCACTAGAGAAGCCTTGACGAACTTTTTTTCTTCAAAATTTACAATTGTCTACACAAGAGAAAATGTCTTTAAGAAGCCATATTACAAAACAGGGGTATGCATTTCATACATATACATGTTTTCAACACAATACGTAAGCCAAATTGTGAGCTTTTTCAGATGAGTTTTGTACGTTTTAAACAAGTATGAACATAAAACGTAATCCACAATATTTAAGTAAAACCAGTTTTGTCATTACTTTGTTCATACTTTTTTAAAACGATCTACAGTGTTTATGGGGATTTTTTATTGCTTATGTTTTTGATAGGAGGGTGTTAACACCGTGACAAACTTTACATACAAAGTAGCAATGTTTATTTGCCCATTTTACAGTAAATTATTGTATTTTACCGTATAAATGCTTTGAGCATTTTTAGAATAACATAATTTTACTGAATATCAGTGGTCTGTAATGTTATTTCAAGGCTTGAACACCCCCTGAACGCCCAAAATTAAAGGTGGTCAACAAGCGCGCATCATGTGTTCTAGCCTTTAGAACACTTATCGTTGAACGGCGCCCATGCGTTCAAAAAGTGTTACAGCCCTTTGAACGCGTAAATGCGTTCAATTTTTTGAACACATTTCATGTGCAACGAGTGTTCTGATATGGAACACCATGGTGTTCAATATAATGTCTGATGAACACGTAGCGTTCAAAATCTGCACACGTGTGTTCAAAAATTAAACGTTGTTTGAACACGTAGCGTTAAATTTCTGAACGTCTAGACGCGTTCAAAAAGTGTTACAAAAAGGCGTTTAATTGGTGTTCTATCCTTTAACACTTAACTTTACAGTGTAGGCGGTGGGGGCAGAAGAATAAAAAATACTCACTACACTGACAGATTTTTTTTTCAAATGCCCCCCTGGCAAACTCACAAAGCCTTCAAATTTACCTTCTCTCTTGTATAATTTTGAACCCCTCTCCAAGGGATGTGGCGGAAATTAAAAGTAGGTCGCATTTTTTACACAAAAAATTATGAAGGCAATGAAATATCACGTATGCCTTTTGGTGAAAGGTCACCATTTTGTCTCAACTATTAGAGGGCAAATTGTGGCCGATATAATGTTTCGTCCAAAAATATAAAATCGTTATAAAAGGGAGTCTATTTGGCAAACGTTTAATATTTTCCCATAAAACAAGCTATGTTCGTACATTTATATATCTTTGATTAAACATTGAGTATAAAATTTGCAATATCTGTGCATTTATAGATGTTTGTTAATTGACATAAATGAACTTGATTGAAATAGGATGATTACAACTCGTTTGTGTACAAGAAATTTGATTGTCGAATTTCACTGACAATCATACATGGTTTATCTACATGTATATGTACATGGTAGTATGTGAGAAAAATGTGAATAATATTTTTTCCAATATAATACTTGCTATTCTTGTGCATATATGGACGTTGGATAATTAACATAAATGTACGTGATTAGAACTGGGTGTTTATAAGCCAGTGTACAAGAAATTTGACTTTGGAATTTCACCGGACACGTTTATCAACTATACACTGGAGTCTATGACAAAACTTTGAATAATTTTTACCAATATAAAACTTGTAATATTTGTGCATGTATATATATTAGATAGTTGACATAATTGTACTTAATAAGGTAAAATGGTTATAAGAGCATATTTATTTTTGAATTTCACCAATAATTTTTATTCACTATACATTGAAGTCTGTGAGAAACCTAAAAATTGTTGTTTATTTACGATACTAAATTAATTAAAGCTGTTGTTTTATAAGTGTCTGATACATTATTCAAAAAAGTGTTCGAAATAATCGCAATCATACCAATCCGTAATCCAATAACACTAGGTCAAAATTTGTAAGACAATAGTTGTAAACATAGACACCAAACAGCACAGAACAGACAGTAAATAGACGGTACACAAACAAAGTCATATTCGTGAAAGAAAGATATATGGACCTCTGGCCAGAAGACCAAGAAGTGATGTCAGGTGTTTCGAAAATAGTAAGCGCATCCTGCCCCACATGTGGCACCCGCCATATATCAATCTGTAAGTCAGATAGGTAGTGGTCACTAACTAAGGCCCCATGTCACCGATGCCATCAGTGATCATTTGTCGAAGAGAGATATCGTATTTATCAACCAGCTTGCGATACCTGCCAAAAAGCGTTTGAATGTAGAGACAAGTCTTGCTCTGGTGTAACCTTGATTTAACAGTTTGAAAGAGAGATGGCCATGTCTCTCTACAAAATCACCATATGAACTGCATGCTCTTGCATATCGAATAAGCTGGGAAATGTATACCCCATATGCAGGTGAGAGTGGAATATTACTGATGAGGTGTGGAAAATTAATTATACTAAAGTTGAAATCATCTCTCTTGTCATATAGCCTAGTAGAAAGGTGACCATTAGAGTCAAATTCAAGTAAAATGTCCAGATATGAAGCAGAAGAGGCCGTTTCTGTAGTCTCTTTAATCTCCAATTCTGGAGGATCATAGCGAGATATTTACTGAATTCAGAGTTATTCAATGAAATAACATCGTCTATGTATCTAAATGTAAGGTTGAAAGTACGAGCTACAGAGACCTTTTTCTGCTTGATAAGGTTCTGGATAAATTCTGCCTCGTATGAGAACAGAAATAAGTCGGCAAGTAAGGGAGCACATTTAGTGCCCATGGGAATTCCTATACACTGTTGGAAAATGTGTCCTCCAAATTCAACAAATATGTTGTCAATGAGGAAATCAAGCATACTGATAATGTCTTTCTCGGTATAAAACACTTTAGCGTTAGTTGTATTTTTAACAAAATACATGTATGTAGAATTATACCCTAATACCACATATTTGTAACGGTGTGAACCGTTTTTGTAGAAAAATGCTGGTTGATGATGTTTTTCAAGCGCTCTTTCAATTTATCATGTGGTATTGTGGTATACAATGTGGAAAAATCGAAAGTTTTAATAGATGTTATTTTTGAAACAGATCTTGATTTCAAATTTTCCAAGAGTTCCTTTGAATTTCGAAAGTTCAGATGTGGACAACAAGTATGAAATTGGAATTTCTCCCAAAAGTTTTGTTTCACTCTCATGGTAGTCTACAGATAAACTATTACACATTTCCTTGACAAAATCTCTAATAATCTCTGATATGTAAGTATATAATATGTATGTAAGTGTTGTTAAAGCGTAGACCTTATGGGGTCTATGGTTTAAGATTGACTGTAAGGCTCTAATAAATTTCTTGATATACAATAATAGTGGTCTCTGCACAGTAACAAGCCAAACTATAAATGAAAGTACATACAGCTATTGTCCCTTTTGCGATCACATAAAAAGTTTTCGAAACAGGATGACTTCCCTCAAGTGTCAGGAAAACTGAACCTAGTTAACATATTTGTATAAAAGGAACATTAGATGTACCTTTGGTTAATCATGTATGTTTTTCTTATTCTACTTTACACAGTATGCCAGAATTAAAAAAACAATTCTGTATGGCAAATACTCTGTTTATGCATATATAAAGACCGTAAACATTGTTATTGATGACAAATGAATTCTAGTCCGCATTGAAGTCAATTTTAAACAATTAAAAACGGACTGTACACATATGGCTGTGCTGGAATTTTCATCACGTTTCTTGGAATAGGACAATAAACTGCAGTTAGCCAAACTTTGTAGCTAAAACTTGACAACCCAGTATGTATTTCATATCAATCAGAGACAGTTTTGCTTCATGTCCCCGTTTGAGTCCATAAATCCTTTCAAGTTCACCCAGCCTGCCCTTGATATTTTGAAGTTCCCCATCAATTCAACCCCCTCCACAGGTGTTTGTGAATGCAGCCTTTAGTTGACGGAAAGCGACATCTATAAATTTAGAAAGAACGTTGGTCAAATGCTGAAAGACAATCAAAGCACAAACCGCACATTATTGGTTTTAAGTTCATAAGTGTTTATCTTTGTTAAATGTGTGCTATTGGGTTTGATCGCTGGCGGAAATTAGCTATCACGAGTTAGAGCGGATATGAGTATTTAAAGAATCATGAAAGGGTGGAAATTAAATGTATCTGTATATCAAACTGTATAAAACTGATTTAGTTTTCCATTAGGACAAAAGTCATGCTGAAATGGTTTCCCAAAACACAAATACTATAGAGGACGCCATTTTATGATTTATGACCGAGATAGCGGATACTAACTGAACGCAAATGACACACTAGCTCAATTCCAGGATTGGAGCCGGAGGTTGCCAATTTCTATGGGTGCCCTACTTTGTTGAATAAAATGACTTATTTTAAGTGCCCTTTATTGCTGGCATTTAGCGATAATGTAGCGTAGAGTAAATGTCAGTTCTTTCGTCATATAGTCTTCACTTTCTTAACATCATATTTATCAATCATTGCGTATTCTGGGGACAAGAAACTGAAGTGCACAATGAAAACGCTCTAAAAACCAAATATTGTCTATACGTTAATAGCATGTTAAGGAGCACTTTTGGGTATTGCAAGTAGAAATACAACGCATAAGAAATAGCAAATATATACACATGTATTAAGTAGTATAGTAAACAGCGCCCTCCCATATTTTACTTTTTTCTTACGACTGCCAAGATACCGAGATATGTGTTGTACAAAATGCGACCCCTCCGACGTCCTTGAATATCAACAGAGAGGATCTTCATGTCAATATCCAATGCTACGCAGACTATCCGATGATGAAAAATCGATGAAAGATTTATACATAACTATCAGCAAGAGCATTGGCAATTTCAACAAAAAACACCCTATTTTCTCATAAAGATCATTTCAATCGAGCTCAACTATTGTCAGTATATAGATTGTTATGAACAGCATTTGATTAAGGAAACAGTTATGGGAAGGGCGTTTGACATAATGACTTAGCTTGGTATCATTTTATCGTATTTGTGTATATGATAATTGTATATATTTGCATGTCCTTAAAGTTGGGTAGCGGTGAGTCGTAAAGGGCCATAATAATGAACTGTGCCGTGACAGGCCTTGCTTTAATATAAAAAGGACCACGAGCGTTTTTAAAATTGCTGAGAGAAAGGTGCTCACGAAAAACGACATGCATCAACAGATAAATATAAAAACAATTGAACACTTTAAATTTATCGTATTAAAAGTTTTGCAACATTATTTTATCAGAACAGGGTAGATAAAGGTATACTGTCACCTGTTGTAATTTTGTCACAGTTACCACGGAAAGAAAAAATCTAACCTTTCAAAGATTCTAACCGGTTGGCAGCTTTTTAGATTACCAAAGAACGCCCCTTTGACCGTATATGGGCATATTTAGATTACAGGTGAGTGTATACCTTTAACTTGATTTAGTTATTTCTTCTGTATAGTTTCAGGAGCTGGACTATGTTTGCACATTCATTTGCATTCAATCGATCAACGACAAAAGTGTTTTGATTTCTTTTCGCCATTTATGACGGAAGGCAAGAGACAAAGTTAGACTAATAAAGAGTTTATTTGACATTAGAGGTCACGTTGAATTGAACAATATATATAAATATTATATATATATATATATATATATATATATATATATATATATAATATATATAATATATATATAGGAAAATTGAAATATTAAAAATTATTGATTTAAACGCCGAGTAAATATGATGGAAATTTCTTAATGGTCTACCGTCTAGTACCAAATTATTCGAATTTCAACTGTCAAGTTAAGAGTTAGCCGAACAACTTGCGCAACATAAGTGTTCCATTCAAATGAGTTAAGGAAAACTTTTAAACAGTAAAATAGTATCCCTGTTTTTAGCATTTAAATCGATGTGGAAGGAAACTTCTCCGTGTACAGCGGTGTTTGATAATCAGAACACTTTTGAAATCGTTTAGGTGAAGGAAATATTGCTAGGTAGGTCACATAATTCTGCCTTTTTGTTTTCAAATAATCATTTATCGATTAAAAAGTGTAACGACGAACTTGTTAATGAAACAGCTGTTTAAGACGAGGTACACTGTCCCACATGCAATTGTATGGCACCTTTGTTATGCCATTTGCGGTATTTATCGAACTCTTCAGGCATGTTATGGATTCGTCTCTTTAATCTCGCCGGGGTTAACATGATCGCTTTTTCATCGAAGTAATGATAAAGCAGTGGATTGCCGTCCGCATCTTCCGCGAAAGGCCAGTAACCATAGAGATGAACCTCTTTGCAAAAACTCATCATAGAAGTAAAGAGTAGTAATCCTGAAAGAGATGGAGAAAGTATTTCAAATCAAATGTGATCCACTTAAATACAAAAACCATTTTGCAAAAACATTCAGCGGAAAATGTCAGTAGGAATCACAGAATACATTTGATAGAGGGTCCTAAATTCTACGATGTTGGATTTTTTCACTTGACAAAATTTAGGACAAATATTCTTGGTACGTGTCTCAGGGGCCATCGGTATCTCATGTCGTATGGCCTCAAGCTTGCATTGTACTCATCGCCTGACTGGGCAAACAAATGTATGTGGTAGAGAGAGATCAACTGTTTTAATTAAAATTTTGTCGCGTGTGCCCCAAACAAGCAACCAACAGTCAGTTTCTTCAAAACGGAGACAGTATCGACTCTTCTTCAAAAGCATAGCAGAAAAGGCATCAACATGCCTAATTAAACAGAAAATGTTTTTCAATATTTCGGAGATGTCCAACTTCCACGTGGTTTTCCGTAGATAAGTCCATTGTGAACAAACATGGTGATGTTTTGTTTCTGTAGATGTATTTAATATTTGACAAAGAAGTATTAACAAATCAAATGCTAATCGGCACCTTGCATTATCAAGTATGTCGTTGTCTCAGTCAAGCGAATCTTACCTGAACTTACTCTTACTTCATGCACTTTCTGACTTTTCCAAAACCTCTTTACCATCGTGTGGTGAAGGGGATGTAAAAAGACGACGCTGTGTTGTTGGCCTTTCAGCGCGTCCTGTGCTCGAAAGGAGAGTTTCGAAGTGAACTGGTACGTAAAAGCTGGGAAAAGCAATGTTGCGTTTGGATACTCTCTCTTCACAAACGCTTGGAACCGCCTACTTCCTTTCCCTGAGACACTGCCATACCTACAAAGGATTATTAAACGATTGTACTTATTCTTCACCATCGGCGTAATTCGATCGTTAGTGGATATAGAAGTAACGTGTGGCATGGTCACCTATTCCGCATACCCTCGACAGTTTACACGTTAATCTTCTTTTTTCGAGGTGTTAGATTGAGGTATTATGATATGATCTAATTAGTAATGAATAAATGTATAGGAGATCTAGGTGCACTTGTACCTAGAGCGCTAGCATTTGTATACAAGTGATCAAGAACACCTGCGTTTACTTCCCCGAATTATACTACGGTTGACACGGTGTGCTAACGAACGCAATTAAACGTTCTTGATCTTTCAAGATTTTCTTGCTTAAGTATGCAGACGGACAGAGATGGTGACTATGAAACTGTTTACACAAAATTTAAATAATTCCAAAAACTCTTGACAGGTCATTCAAGGATGATCACTTACTCTCTTTTTAATATCCAGAGATTAGAGGTAATGAGGTCCGTCCTAGAGCCGACGTCTTTGGCAAACTTTTGTACGTGAGCAAGATTAAACCTGCAATCAAATACATAGAGTTATATTTGTCGCTGAATCACAAACGTTGTCTACAATCTATCTCAAATGAAGACTCACCTCTTTAAAAATTACAACTCAGTGTAATCCTTAAAAAATATGGGACTTTTGAAAGAAAGTCTCACCTCACCACAAAGTCTGCTGAGTCTATTGACTGACCGCATGTCGAGTTCAAAAGAATCCCACTGCTGCCAACTATGCTGCATTTATTGAACGTTTCACTGATATACGGCATAGTCTGAGAAAAACAAAGAGTACAATTGGAAAGAGGGAATATTCATTTAGAAGCGCTTCCGTTTATCTGTAGGGAATATGATCTCACCACAGAGTCCAGAAGATATGTACAGCGTTTTTCTATACAACCCTATTATTACATTTAATGCCAGCAATGGTCATAAATGTGTAATGTGAAATGTTTGAAAATGTCCCTTGATCAAAATTTGCTAAGTTTCCTATATAAAGCTCGAGTAAAACTTCCATAGCCCTTTACAAAAGACCGACGTTTTCTTCAGATGCACTTGATTTATTGAACAAAAACTAGTCACTATTTGATTCGCAACAGAAAGAAACATACAGTAACATTAAAGCTGCAAGCATCGTCGGTGGGCCCAAGCGGTTACTATAGTTGCAAGTACTTGCACTAATGATGCTAAGTACAAACATTGAGCTCAAATGGTCTTTTGCTTCATGTAAAGAAAAATTGTATGTAGTTTTATTTTTATTGTAGGTTTTTGCTTTAACAAATATGCCCGCAAAATAACGTGACCGATCACAAATCTGTTACTAGAAAGTAACAAATTACTGATGATAAGTATTGCATTTCGGTTGAAATGGTAGATTCGTTTCGGAGAAGACTGAAGAATTTTGAACATTCAAAGCTTTATAGGTTTTTCGCGAAAACCAATACGGACGCCATCGATTTAAATGCCTTTTGCAATGTTGAACGTACTTACACTTAATGACACGAGTAACATTCATTTTAAACAGTGTGTTGGTTCTTAAGGAGGAGATTTTTAAGGATGACGTAGGCATTTTTTGCAAAAACCAATATTGCCATTGACTATATGACCGATTATAATGCTTTTCGCAAACTTGAAAGTACTTACACTGAAAATGATACAAGTAAAATATAAATCAAATGGAATGACTGTTCTGGAGAAGAAGATTATTTTAGAAATTAAATTGGAATTTTCATAAGAATCTATTAGCCGTGCAAGTTTACGAAGTTGACTTTCAACGTTTTTTTTTTTTAGTTACGGAAGTAGAAGAGGCAGAGATAGAGAAGGAAACTTAAATCCTAAAAAAAACAATAGAGGCCCAGACCCAGTTAATTTTGGCCCCTGGTTAATGTTACAAGAATCTCGAACATGCCTTTGGAAACCGTTTGTGCAATGCTTCAGTCACTTTGATTCTAGTGGTCATCGCGGCTTCATAATTCAGACTGGAGTTAATCGGTGAATTCTGTTGTGTCGTAAGGAACATTTCACTTGTTCGACAGTTTTTCTCCAGAAGTGATCTGCAGTATATGATGAGACATGATACCATTAATTGTGGGACCACAGTGGAAATAGGTTTCTAATTTTTCTGTGTTATCCAAGCACTTATATGTTCGTCTTTGTTCTTGTTTGTATAAGATGGTTTTTAAGTGCTTAATAAATAAAAGCAAATGAAATTAAAGATTATTATAAAGGCAGCATTAAACATACAGCGAGAATTCAAGAATACTTACTATGATCGATAATAAAACCTACAGTCAATTAATTAAGTAATGGTCGCTATATAAGATTAACTTGAAAATATAATTATCGATCAGGTACCCAATTGGCTTATCTAAAGAGTTATTATAACCTGTATTTCACAGAGTAATGTCTCATGTAAATTCGTTCCAATGTTATGCTAAAGTTGCGCCCTGCGTACTTTGGGTTCATAGTTTATTGAACTTTTGTAGTGATCTGTTCTATTGTTTGTATGTTTAAAGGTACCAGTCAACAGTTGACAGGGCACGACCCGGTGAATTCATAGTAATCGGTTGTAAGAATACTATTCAAACGACAGACAAACATAAACCAAAGCTGGCTTTTCACAAGGCTCTGTATTACCAAAGAAAACGTTGCCATTAAAGAGAACTTGTATGTGGTAGCATTTCATTCACACACTCAATTTAAGATTGATTGCACCTTAGGGGCAGCTAATCAGACTGTCGATTTGTTTTCCAAAACTTTTCTGATCTACCCGGTTCCGCTTGTAGGGGCTCTTGATGAGGCCATTGATTCAGAAGTAAATTGAGGTTACACAGTTTAAGTTAAGAGGACATAAAATACAAATTGATTGCAACGCAGAATCAACAAGGGCATTGTTGACATGTTGAATTCTGAATACCAGTACTTGTTGGGTTGCAGAATTTGCGGGATGAGCTCTGTACCACATTCATCATCGTCAGCGTTGACGCGCTCCGATTGAAAAACTCACCCGCACACTGACTGTCTGAACATTCTTATATTGCCTTTATCACATTTCCCGTCAACGAAACTGCACAGAACGCTAACTATAGGTTTTCACAGTATATCGTGTACGGGTCGGTACAACGATTAGTATTTCCTACATTGAATGTGTTCTGTAAGTGAGAATAGTGGAAGTCATATTGAGTTAAATTGATGCAAAATATATCAAAGGAGAACGTTTTCAATGAATGCGGATGGCGTCAGTTTTATATCACAAGAAACGATTTTCTGATCACCCTAGCACGTTGTAATTCCAAGCTATTTTGTAATATTATCCGACTGTAAACGCTACTACGGTGCCATCTATGGTCCCTCACTGAGCTTTGACCATAGAGAACCCAGAAATCTGTTACTGTTGTTGTTGTTTTTTCTATCGTTGTTCATGTTTATTACTCGAGTTGTTGTTGTTGACCGATAAAATTCAACGAAGATTACTGTTGTGTTGTGGTTGTTTCAAACGTGATGTCGATGTCATATGCTACAAGGACACTATCATTCTTTGACCCGATGCAACTCTATGCCAACGTACACTCTCTTCATAGACTTAAACAAGGGGTGCAACCCCAGCCGCCTTCCAGCTTATGCATCCCAATTTCAGAGCCCCAAAATGACACTCTATTTACGGGTCAAAGCATGATAGTGTCCTGGTAGCGTTTCTTATGACATCTACATTACGTTTGAAACAACCACAACACAACAGTTATCTTCGTAGAATTTTATTGGTCTACAACAGCAACACGACTAATAAACATAAACAACAATACAAACAACAACAACCAGATTTCTGGTTCCCTTTGCTTTGACAACACAAATGGTAGCTATAATATCACTGTTTTGTCTCTACGTATTATTAATCACTTTCATGTTATGCCCTTATAAGGGCATTCATTCATAGTTCGTCTCGGGGAATATGCGTGCTGTAAACCCTTCAGAAATTTCAGCTTGTTTACGTACAAGTACGCGCCTTCTCTTAGTGATTACAGAGAAAAGAAACAGGTGACATTTTTTTTGATAGATGACCTTCAGTGGTAAAAGAGTGGGATTTTGTAGTCTTATACATTTTGTTAACCGTCCTTAGTTCCGCGTTTACAGCAATGGCTCTCCCACCATGAAATGTTTTTCACACAGGTATTCAACTTGAATCTATTTAGTTTTTGCCGATTTTTTATAGAAATTTGTCACTTAAAATGGTTAAATGACCTTCCCAAACGATTAATGCACTGTCATATCAGTACATAAAATTATCAGCTATTATCACCTTTTCATTGTATATGAAACTTTTAATGATATATTATATACGAGTCTACAGTGGTCGAACAACAACAACAACAACAACAACAACAATAATAATAATAATAATAATAATAATAATAATAATATATAACGATAATAAATTGGTAATATCATTTACCTGAGATTTGTAGCTTCCTCTTCGTTGAAAGTCCAATCTTTTTTGATGCTTTGAAAAATATCCGTGAGAAA
Organism: Ptychodera flava; assembly: GCF_041260155.1. Classification (NCBI taxonomy): domain Eukaryota; kingdom Metazoa; phylum Hemichordata; class Enteropneusta; family Ptychoderidae; genus Ptychodera; species Ptychodera flava. Next base: position 25,663,379 of record NC_091944.1, on the reverse strand, counting down.
TACTCCTTTTTTGCTGTCGTTCTTTGCTTTTTCCACATTATTTGATGCCACCGTTTTATTTGTGCCAATCCAAACACCGGAACTGTTGAAAGTTGAATTACTACGCTTCCTCACATCTCGCCCCATACTTAAATTCACTATTTCTATATCATCAACTTTAACCGGCGAATCGATTGCCTTCATAGCATTGTTTTTGGGAGATAATTTTTTCCGATTTATATTCAATGCTACAGGTAAACCGAGAGTTTTCTCAACGTTGATGGCGTTTGCAAGAAACATTTTTCTACCACCAGTTTCAGCGATTATCAAAGGCATATTGCCGTCAAGTGTTCTTCTCCCTTTCAAATAATATCCTGCGTGACCTGTATGCATTCCGACCATCATCAAAAGAACAATGAAATTGGTAAATCCTACAAAGACTAGTACAAAAATAGTCAAAGATCTTGTCGATATGGTCCGCGGCATGTCCACAGTAGTAAGCGCTGCTATCTGAAAAAGGCATAAAGATACTCTGATGAGCGAATACTCAAAAGTGAGAGCTTGTCAAGTGATGAGCAACCTAAAGAAAACCATAGACAAATTAAAAAGTAAGCTGAGGATAATATCTCCGTTGACTGTTTTATTTAATTTTACTGTTTCAGAAATTTATCAGATCATCGGTTTTCCACATCTGACATTCATTTACATTATGCTTACCTGACATAAGGTTAAAAATCACCTTTCTTTCTTTTCGTCGCCTTCATTACTTCAAACCCTGCATATCATGACTTTTCACTTTCTTAGATATCGAATTTTATTTTCTAAACCTTGCTAAGTGGCGCTATTAGTGCTAATTACAGTGAATTTCAAAATAGCCTGAAATTACATCCTGCTAGGGTGACTAGAAAAGAAAGTTTCTGGCGATAGAAAATGACGCCACCTGCATTCATTACAAACGTTCTCCTTTGATGGATTTTGCAACAATTGAACCAATACGACGTCCACTGTCCTCACTCACAGATCACGTTCAGTGAGGGAAACGCAAAGCGTTGTACTGAGCCGTACCAACTGTACCGAGCAAAAACCTATAGTTGGTGTTCTCTGCAGTTTAATAGACGGGATATATGATAGAGTCAATACAAGAATGTTCAGATAGACTGTGTACGGGTGATTTTTTTCAATTGGTGCGCGGCAAGACTGACGATGTTGTCTTTGGCACAGTGAACGTCGCATTGGGTTAAATTGTTGCAAACTTTATCGAAAAAGAATTTTTGTAATAAATGCAAGTGGCGTCAATTTCTATCGCCAGTAACCTTGTTTTTATCAGCACAGCACGTTTTAATTCCAAGCTGTTTTGAAATTCACTGTAAAGTGTTCTCTAAAGGCAAAGGTTATTAGCGTCTATCGAAAGTGTTGACATCATGAGAGGTTTTTATGCCCGAGAGTAGAGAGTTCCAAATGATAGGAGCTGCTTAAGAGACTGCGTGACCGTTTGAAGTCAGGTTCCGTCAGGCGGTGCAAAGAATACATACATACAACGAAGAGTACGTGACGTATGTTGCGAAGTGAATTTCAAAATAGCTTGGAATTACAACGTACTTGGGTGATTAGAAAATAGAAAATAACGCCAACTTCATTAATTGCAAACGTTCTCCTTTGATAGATTTTGCAACAATTGAGCCCAACACGACGTCCACTGTTCTCATGTAAAGATCACGTTCAGTGTTGTAAACAGCAATCGTTGTATTGACCCTTACACACTTTACCGATAAAAATTATCGTTGGCGTTCTGTGCACTTTCATAACCAGGAAATGCGATAACGGCAATATAAGAATGTTCAAGCAGTTAGTGTACGGACGTGTTTTTCAGTGGGAACGCGGCAACACTGACGATGTTGACTGTGGCACAGTGAACGTCACATTGGATTAAATTGTTGCAAATATTATCGAAGGAGAACGTTTGTAATGAATGCAGGTGGCGTCATTTTCTATCGCCAGAAACTTTTTTTTCTTTTTAGCCAAGCGTGTTGTAATCAAAAGCTATTTTGAAATTTACTGTAAATTCCTGTGTCAATTACATGTTAGAGTCTTATAAGTGACGGGCAGAAGTTTGAACACAATGCGATGAGGTACAGGGAGCCAGTGAAGCTGTTTCAGAACTCGAGCAATGTGGTCCGATGTCTTGGTTTCAGTGAAAATTGTGAAGGAATTAAAGCTACATGTACGTGCATGCATTGTTTGACATCCATGCTTGTTGTATTTAATAAATGTATGTGCATACTCAACCCATCTTAATTCACTATACACTTGTGAAAAGCGTTTTAAATGTGTAAACTAAGTATTTTACATCCAGCGACTCATTACCACTGATTAGAAAAAAATGTTTCCACTTGGTTGCATTTTAAGATTATGCGATGTCAAAGAAATTTAACCATACATATGGTAGTAGAATTTTTTGCACGTGCGTATTTGTGTGTGTATGTGTGTGTGTTTGTGTAAACGAAAGTGTGAAGAGAATGTTTCATTTCGGGGTTATGGAAGCCTGGGAAAGAGCAATGATTCGTTGTTTTTGGTAAAAAATACTTTTTTAGACCAAATAGACTGGTAGAGAGAAGAAACAGTGCATCATCGAAGTTAATTATACAGAACCGTCAGGAAAAAAGTATCATTTTCAGAACTGGTGATTCATTGATGGTCTGTAGCCCCTATAACAACTAAAACAGCCCTGAGTGACGTCACATCCTGAAATGTTACCTTGATATCCATTGCGATAGTTTTTGTTCTTGAAACATGCTATTTCATCGTTTGATGCAATTAGTGTTTCAATCTTTGACAAGTTATGAATGTTACTGATGCAAATATCACTTACATGTTGTTATTTTCACTCGTGCTGACTGCTTGATCCTGAAAAGATCGGTCGCTCTTCCAGCTTGTTTACGGAACCCAAATAAATTTTCAATCGTTAAAATAACATCTACCTGAAACCAATATCTGTTGTAATTTTCCTCGAGTTTGATATTGTATTGCTAAATTTATATCATAATTATATTGTCCATTAATGATAATTAATAATATACACATTTTCACGAATAATTGATCAGACGTTGTCAATTAAAGTATCATTCCTCATTATGGTCAATGATAAAGAGTATATGAGCCTACAGTTATTAAACTTAGAGGGAAGAGGTGGGGCAGAGGCAGAATGATATTCCCTAAATGTTATACTAAAACTGATTATCACTGTAGGCTACAGTGCTAGTCATGTGTTTTGTTTAATGGCTTATTCGTTCATTTCTTTCTTTATTTGTTTTAGTAAATGCATTAATGTATGTATCATTGCTATCTACGTAATAATCTCGAATCTAATCCAATCGCTTTGAAAATGGTCAAAGCATTCTAACAATTTAGCCGTTCATGTGATTATTAATCAAACTGATCGACATAACTTAAGCATGACACCGACAGCACTTAATCAAAGGCTATATTACAATAGTTTTCAATAAGTATCCACATTTATTCATCCACACAGCCGTCATATTTGTAGATTTTTTAGGTACAATTCAGCTTACTTAGTTTCGGCTTTCGAAACCGAAGGTTAAAGTATCAGTTCATTTGCACTTTCATCGCCGGTTGGAGAATAGTCTTCGCCAGACTGATGAGCGGGGGCGGCAGTTATACCTAAACCTTCCGATACTTTCTCAAAAGAAAAGGTTATGTCATATTGATATCAACCTCAAAGCAGAGCTGGTACTCCGACAAGAATACCGCCTTTACGTTACCATATGGCGGTTGTGTTCGCACTAAGCGGTACTGGCTTACAACTGAAGCACTTGCTATAAAATGTGCTTGACATTCGTGATGAACACATAATGGTGAAACTTTTCGAGACATATGTCACATGGTGGTAGGAATTTGCAGAACAGTTACTGCATTTTTCCAGGTATTAGTGTAAGCTTCGAGTGTTAAAAATCAATTGCTATTTTCAAGCACTTAATCACTATCTAGTTATTGACCCTCCCGGTAACGCGACTGATTATGCGTGTCTTAGTCTTTGATCGACAACACAGTATTATTGTCAATCAAAGTGCACTGTTCCTGGCATAGGAATTAAAGACTAATCGAGCAGACAACGACAGGTGCTAAGAAACCTACAGAAAATTATGGACCCTATCACTGTTGATTGAATAAGTCTCCGGCCTACGAGTTAATATACTGTTTTCTTTAACTTATATTACTTTACATGTTGCTGATACAACTTGAGCATAAAAATCGCCTTTCTTTCCGTTCGCTGCCTTCATTACGTCGAAACCTGTGTGTCATGTCTCTCCCCTTTCTTAATGTTGGATTAAGAATAGTTGAAACATTTCGACGACAACACAACTGTCATATACTATAGGTACACTTCTGAGACACAGATGACAATGGGAAGGCTTTCATTTAATGTCGGCCAACTCGTATACTTTTGAATGTTCGCGAGTGATCTTTGCAATTCCGATTTATCACACTCTGCCGATGTACTAGAGTTAACTTAAGAAATGACCCTGTATGTGCATGTATTATTTGTGATTCCCTGGTCGGCTTTGTCGAGCAATACTTTTTTTTATTCAATTGATCTTGTTTAAACAGAAATTTACATCTGAATGGATTGCCTCATAAATGGGTTACACCCACTCACTTCCTTCCCTTATTACTGTACTGTTACGTGCAGAGAAAACGAACAAAAGGGTGAACTCAGCAGTTAACGTTTAAACAAAATTTATTACGAAAATAAAACTAATTGCTAAGTCAGGGATAGAGTACAAGCTTTAAAAGTGTACAGACTACTTATCTCAGCTGGGACGGCAGAGCTCCAGTCTCAGAGTTGTAACAGTCAGTCGGATGAATGAACAGTCCTTAGGCTTGCAGGCTTGAAACTGCACAAAGTCCACAGTATAAATCCAGCGTTGGCAGTGAAGGTCTTGAAAGGTCTTGAGAATGACTACTGCTGGAGTTTAGTAACACACAAGAGACACGATCCCAAAAGTCTGACTGGAAGCTGAGCACGTCCCTTTTATAAAGGCATATAAGAACAATCTAGAACTTTTATTGACATGCTAATTACTGTTCTAAAATTATCTCCCTTACACAACTAATCAACTTTCCAGAACATTCCAAACATGACTAATTGAATTCAAGGTTGTGAGGTCATCAAGGGCAGTGACCTTGAGAATGTTCTAGACTAATTGAACTCAGGTCATGATGAGTGTGGGGAAATGACCTACATAACACACCCCTTCTTCAAAAAAAGAAAATTTTTCAAAGAAAAATCTTTCTTTTACAAATGTAATCTTGACAAGGATTTAAGTACTCAAATTTTGTTTTACTCTAAAGTAAAATTTCTTGAAAGTGAACAACAATAAACTCTAAATACGAGAGAGACAGTCTGCAATTAAATTGTCTCTGCCTTTGATATGTCTAATGTCAAGATTAAACTCCTGTAACATTAAACTCCATCTTAGCAATCTCTGATTTTTGCCTTTAAATTTCTGTAGAAATACAAGAGGGTTGTGATCAATATAAACCACTATTGGCTGATTTGAAGAAGTAACATAAACTTCAAAATGCTGTAAAGCTAATATCAAAGATAAACACTCTTTTTCAATTGTAGAGTAGTTTCTCTGGGATTTGTTAAATTTGCGTGAAAAATAGCAAACAGGATGATCTATACCATGACTATCCTCTTGCAATAAAACAGCACCAGCAGCCGTATCACTAGCATCCACAGCTAATTTGAATGGCAAAGTGAAATCTGGTGCAGACAACACTGGAGCACTTTGCAGTATGGCTTTAAGTGTATCAAATGCCTGTTGGCATTGCTCTGACCAAACAAACTTTACTTTCTTTTTAAGTAAGTTAGTCAAAGGCTCAGTAATTGTGGAGAAATTTGGACAGAATTTTCTGTAGTAACCAGCCATACCGAGAAAGCGCATCAGTTGTCGTTTGCAGTTTGGTATGGGAAAACTTGAAATGGCACTGATTTTGGCATCAACAGGTTTTACCTCACCCTGTCCTACAGTGTGTCCGAGGTAAGTCACCCTCGCCCAGCCAAACTCAGATTTGGCAAGGTTGACAGTCAACATTGCTTTGCTCAGTCTCTCAAAGAACTTCCGCATGAGCTTGATGTGTTCCTCCCAGGTGTCACTATACAGAACGACGTCGTCAACGTAGGCTGCACACCCGTCTAGCCCGGATATGACGTCGTTGATCATCCGTTGGAACGTTGCCGGAGAGTTCTTCATTCCGAATGGCATCACCTTGTACTGGAACAATCCGTCTGGTGTAACAAAGGCGGATATTTCACGAGCACGATCCGTCAGAGGGACTTGCCAAAATCCCTTCAGTAGGTCAAATTTCGTCACATACTTGGCTTTTCCCACTCGGTCGATGCAGTCATCAATCCTCGGGATTGGAAAGTGTCTGTCTTTGTTAAAGTGTTGACCTTCCTAAAGTCCGTGCACATACGATAACTGTGGTCTGATTTGGGAACAAGTATGCACGGCGAACTCCAGTTACTTTTACTGGGTTCAATAAAGTCATTGTCCAGCAGGTATTTGACTTCTTCCTGGAGATATTTCGCTTTTGTTGGATTCAGTCTGTATGGATGTTGTTTTACAGGCTTACTGTCCCCAACATCAACGTCGTGATAGATGACGTTTGTCCTCGTTGGAACATCTTGAAACAGGTGTTATATTCGTGGAGCAGTTCTTTCACCTGTGTTGTTGTTCTGGCTGGAGGTGTGCCAACTTTGTAGACTCCAGCTTCTCCAGGATTTCTGAGTTCTGAAGCTTAACCGAGCCCAGCTTTGAGTTTAGAGTATTTTCACTCAAGTCAGTTTCAGTATCACTATCTTCATAATGGTTTGAACTGACTGCACTGACAGGCTGAGTTATAGTAGGATTATCCCTATCCAAATATGGCTTAAGCATATTTATGTGACATAGCTGTTTTTGTTTTCGCCTGTCAGGTGTTATTATGATGTAATTTAAATCACTCAATTTCTTATCAATTAGGTATGGCCCAAAGTAACGAGCATGGAGTGGTTTGCCAGGAATTGGAAGTAGAACAAGAACTTTTTGACCTGGTTTAAACTTCCGTTTTGAGGTGCTTTTATCATATTTGGTTTTCATTGACTGCTGAGATGACTCAAGATTTTCTCTGGCTAATTCACATGCTTTAGAGAGTTTTGTACGAAAATCTGACACATATTGCAAAATATTCAGACAATCATCATCGTCTGATAGGAATTTCTCTTTAACGAGCTTAAGTGGGCCACGGACTGTATGTCCAAATACAAGCTCAAATGGGCTAAAACCAAGAGACTCCTGAATTGACTCTCTAACAGCAAAGAGCAGAAAATGAATTCACTCCTTCATCCCACTGCTTCTCAGTGTCAAAACAGTAGGTCCTAATCATGTTTTTCAAAGTTTGATGAAATCGCTCAAGAGCACCCTGACTTTCTGGATGATAGGCGGAGGACCTATACTGTTTAATGCCTAGCTGATCCATTACTTGTTGAAAAATACCAGACATAAAGTTGGAGCCTTGATCGGACTGGACACGTTTAGGGAGGCCAAATAAAGTGAAAAATTTGACTAAAGCTTTCACTATAGTCTTTGTCTTTATATTTCTCAGTGGTATGGCTTCTGGGAACCGAGTTGATGTACACATAATTGTCAACATGTACTCATTTCCTGATCTTGTTTTTGGTAGGGGCCCAACACAGTCTATTAGTATCCTACTAAATGGTTCTTGAAATGCAGGAATTGGTTGTAAAGGGGCCTTTGGAATGGTCTGATTTGGCTTCCTACCATTTGACATGTGTGACAAGTTTTACAGAAATGTGCTACATCCTGCCTGAGATTAGGCCAATAAAAGTGACTGAGAATTTTATGATAAGTTTTCCTGACTCCTAAGTGACCAGCCCAGGGCGTTTCATGGGCCAGGCGCAATATTTCAGCACGATAGGGCTTTGGAACCACAATTTGATGTTTTATAGCCCAGTCGTCATCAACCAAGACATCTGGAGGTCTCCATTTACGCATGAGAATACCAGACTTTGTATAATAGGAAACAGAGCTATCTGAAGTTTTATCTTCATCATCTACCCTGTCAAACAAACACAAAATATCTGGGTCTTTGTGTTGTTTCTGCAATGAGATTTGATCTAGAAAATGTCTGACTTTGGTCAGCAGAAGTTTTACTGGAAGTTTCAAATCCACGAGGGATAACGGAATGCTCCGTGTCAAACACCTGACTGAGAAAGGTGTCATTTAAGTCAACATCTGTGACATTATTTTTGAGAGTATTTTGATTCTCAGAAGTTTTCTTTGACATGGCTCGAGTAATGGCACATGATGGGAAAAGGCCGGGAATGTCTTCCTCTATTGGCTCTGGATTTTGATCTAAACTAGGATTATCAGTCACAAGTGGATTAGTAATGACCTTGTCCCCAGCAAGGTCGTTTCCAAGAAGAAGGTGAATCCCTTCAAAAGGCAAAAAAGGCCTAATACCTAAAGTCACAGGTCCAGAAACAAAGTCCGAAGACAAATAGACATTATGGAGAGGAACTGGAATGTAGTCATTGCAATCTATCCCCTTAATAAGAACTTTAGAACCTGAAAATGACTTTTCAGAAAACGGCAGGGTATCTGCCAACAAAAGAGACTGGGAAGCCCCGGTATCTCTTAAAATTTTGACAGGGGTAGCGGAAGAGAAATCACTAGAAAGTGATATAAAACCATCATGAATAAATGGTTCGAAAATACCCATAATGCTATCTTGATAAGAATTGACCTTGACCTCATTAATTGGGGATGAGAGGGATTTAACCTCAGAAAATGTGTTACACACATTATTAGACTCTAATTGAGTTGATGAAGAAATAAAGCCGGTTGGCTTAGATCCACTTTGACCACTTTGACCTTCACGTTTTCTTTTCAATTTGAAACAATCTGACATTAGATGGCCGTCTTTCTTGCAATAATTACAAGAAAGTGTACCGAACTGTTTGTCAGAAGGAGATTGAGACTTGGGATCTGATGATGTGGAAGTGTTACTTGAATTTTGTGAACTGTTGTCATTTGATTTCCTACTCTCCTTTGAAAAATTCTTGGATGAAAAGGAGGAGTTAAATTTACCTGCATTGTTTCTGTAGAAAAGGACTGGGATGGTTTGCTGAGAAATGAAGATTTGTGGGTCAATGAATAATCATCGGCCAAACGTGCAGCAACCTCTAATGTATCTGCCTTTTGTTCATTGATAAACGTCTTGATGTCACTCCGGATGCACCTTTTAAATTCCTCAATCAAAACAAGTTGTCGTAATTTGTCATAATTCTGACTGACCTTTTCAGAAGAACACCAACGATCAAACAGTTGTTCTTTTGTTCGAGCAAATTCAACATAAGTTTGATCTTTCACCTTCTCACAATCCCTAAATTTCTGACGGTAAGCTTCAGGCACCAACTCATAACCCTTGAGAATTAATTCCTTCACAGAATCATAATCTGAAGCCTGCTCTACTGACAACTGAATGTAAATTTCTCTGGCTTTACCCACCAAAGCACTCTGCAAAAGCATAGACCAGGACTCCTTAGGCCAATTCAGACTCTGAGCAATTTTCTCAAAATGGAGAAAATATTTATCAACATCCTTTTCTTGGAAAGGGGGAACTAACCTGAAATGCTTAGTGATGTCAAAATTGTCTGAAGGGAAGAATTTTCCTGACTTTCTAAGCTCTAAACGTCTCATTTCTAACTGCAGTTGGTGTTCTGCTAATTCTCTTTCCTTTTCTTTTTCCTCTCTTTCTTTCTCCCTTTGTCTTTCTTCCATTGCAATTCTTTTTCTTTCATTTCCAATTCCCTCTCTTTCTGTCTTTCTTCCATTTCTAATCTTTCCTGCCTTTCTTTTTCTTTCTGTCTTTCCTCCATTTGCAATTCTTTTTCTTTCATTTGTAATTGCATTTGTATTTTTTCTTTTTCTAATGCCAATTTTTTAAGCTCCAAATCTGCCTGAATTTCTAATTCTAATTTTTTGAGTTCGAAGGAAGACTCAGGCTCATAATCTTTTAAGGCAGACTCTTCAAAATGGCCAGAATTAACTAAATGTTTTGCAATCTTGAATTGAATTTCTCGCTTGCGCATAGATCTTTTGACATCTACTTTAAGGAAATTGGCCAGTGCAATGAGGTTGTCCTTTTTGAGGGAATCAAATGCGTCCTGATCAAGGTCATCCATAAATTCGTCTGGCTTGAATTCCGCCATGATTGAATTTCGCTGAGTTCACAGTATATAGTAGTTTTGAAAAGGTAGGCAAAATGTTGTCAAACGGCTCAAAATGTTCGTCTCCGGACGAGCCCCCAATTTGTTACGTGCAGAGAAAACGAACAAAGGGTGAACTCAGCAGTTAACGTTTAAACAAAATTTATTACGAAAATAAAACTAATTGCTAAGTCAGGGATAGAGTACAAGCTTTAAAAGTGTACAGACTACTTATCTCAGCTGGGACGGCAGAGCTCCAGTCTCAGAGTTGTAACAGTCAGTCGGATGAATGAACAGTCCTTAGGCTTGCAGGCTTGAAACTGCACAAAGTCCACAGTATAAATCCAGCGTTGGCAGTGAAGGTCTTGAAAGGTCTTGAGAATGACTACTGCTGGAGTTTAGTAACACACAAGAGACACGATCCCAAAAGTCTGACTGGAAGCTGAGCACGTCCCTTTTATAAAGGCATATAAGAACAATCTAGAACTTTTATTGACATGCTAATTACTGTTCTAAAATTATCTCCCTTACACAACTAATCAACTTTCCAGAACATTCCAAACATGACTAATTGAATTCAAGGTTGTGAGGTCATCAAGGGCAGTGACCTTGAGAATGTTCTAGACTAATTGAACTCAGGTCATGATGAGTGTGGGGGAAATGACCTACATAACACTGTACTGCCCTTTCACCTTCAGTCTGGCGTTGACAACTTCATTGGAAAATAATCTCCGTTATGCGTGGAAAGAACAATCATTTAATGCTCACCACGACTCACCTTTAAACTAATCAACGAATGGGACATTAAAATTAAAGTAAATTCAATTGTGACACTTAACAAAACAAGCTGCCAAAAATTGACCTCGCCCAACACACTAGAGCATCGGTCAGTAACAAGCGACTGTACATTTAATGTTATGGCAAAAAAGTCACAAAGTAAGTTAAGTTTTGTATCTTACCTTTTACTTATGTGTGATGATGTGTTTGTTGTCAGTCACACTATTGCGGCAGACTTAAAGGCAAACGGTTGCTCTAGCCTGAGGACAGCCAGTATAGCTTAATCTTCATGGAACCTTCCCCAATATAACCGTCACGCAATAAATGTACGAAAACTTTCATCAGGATTGCAGCTTTACAGCTGAGAGGGCGCTTTCGTAAACAGATAAGACATAGCTGAAGAGTGAGATGGCTGTGTATCTGACATTAATATATAATACCGAGGAGAAATGTTTGTAAGTGTCACATCGTTGTAAGTCTTTGTGGCACTGCAGTTTTTTTGTGGTTGGTCTATATATAGTGCAATACAAACTTTGCACCTGGACGCATAAAAAATACAAAAAAATATTTGTAAACATAAATATAATTTGACAAAAGCAATTGCATTTCGAACTCATGTTTAAGTCTCTCTCTACGTTTGAAAGCAAAAAATACAAATTTGGCACAATACTCTATTTTTCCAGATTCTGACTGCATTAACATGATAAATTTCTGATTTTAAAACTTTGATAAAAGTACCTTTACGTTAGTAAATAATTTTCTTCCAATCAATATAAAATGGGCGCACCAAACAAAAATGATATTCATCTTCCGCTGCGTCATTTTCACAGTAAACACGTAGTTCGATTTTCAAGTTTCATGTGGAATACCTTTCCAACGATCAGTTTCTTTCCTCAGCTGATATGTGTCAATGCTTTTTCTTCTTCAGTTTTTGTATTGCGGCAATTAATATACCATGATGATGGCGTGATCAGAATTCCCAGAGGGCACTAGCGACGGTAAGATAGGCGGCAGGGATAGTGCAGTAGCAGTGGGCTACCTCTCGTATCACAGGTAATTTGTCAGCTATTTTTTTAAGATTGTTCTTTACATTAACAAGATTGAAATCACCTATAATGAGAACGACCGCGTTGGGAAACAATTTTCTATAGCTGTGATCTGATCAGCAAGTTGACAGATAGCAACAGATGTAGAATGTACACACCGACTAGAACCACTGAAGTGAATTCTCTAATATAGATAAAACGGTATACAGTTGATTGCTAGAATTTCTAGGTCAGGAAAACATGATTTTGAAAGAGCATCAGTGTCATTGCACCATCTCTGATTCGCCATGAAAGACACACCTCCGCCTTCAGAATTGTGAGAAAGACAGGGTGACCTTTCAGCTCCGTACATAGCATAATCAGGTGGTTCTATGGCTTCGTCTTGGGTGCGGTTACAAGGCACTGTAGGTCAGAGGTGTATGACACTGAAGTATTTTCATCTTCATTATTCTATCCTAACTTGACAGATGTTATATTCTAACCTATAGGCCCAACTGTATTGCTTCTCGACCAACGTACAAAGACTTGGCCCGTTCGCCAAAGCGCATAGTCAGTGAGATGTTTTGCAAAACGGTGAGTAAATATTGGAAACACGGTCATCTCTATGCGTTGAGACATGCATTGATGTTACAGTGTCTCAGAAAAAAAACGCAGATATTTAGGCGACAACAAAGGCGATGAATCATTTACTTGAATAGAACAAAACTTTTCTAACATCACATTCTTATATTTAGGCAATACACTTGTCGGTTCGACGTGCAACGGTACGCAGTTGACTAGTTATTGTATAAGTCCCAAAAAACTAGTCAAAGCAATTTTGTGACAACACACTGATGGTGTGATTTCAAATCGTAATTATTTTTCCTGGTCGAATTGAGATGGAAGAAATGATCGGAAATAGCGGAGTAACATGGTACGACGTCTACGCTTGAGGTTGTTAGGGACCGTTCAGTTTTTACGGCCTGGGGGAGGCCTTCAAAATCTTGTCGCCGGTTTTCAAAAAAATATAGACCCTGCATTTTTCGTGAAAAAGATGACCCCCCCCCCTTTGTCAGACAAAAAAAATTGATGCCCCCCCCCCCCCGATGAAAAATAAAAAAAACCCATATGTCAAATTTACCCACACTGTTTGGATTTGAACTCCGGTACACGGCGCACTTTATTCGTGTAGCAGAGATGCCAGTGCACAAACTTCTCAGCCACATCCATGCAAAAGTCTGTTAATTTAACTTCATTTCCGTAGTCAACTTATGTCCTTGGACATTGTATAGAGTAAACTTTATTGGAGTGGTACGCCAAGGGCACCCCTCTGGTTAAGAGGGTCATGGGCCATTACGTTAAGTCAACTTTCAAGTGGGCCGGTAAAGAGGGTCGACCATGGCCATTGCATAAAGTAAACTGTACTTGACAGGGCCGCAGAAGGCGTCCGGCCGTTAAGATGGTCAAGGGCTATTTCATAAAGTCAATGTTATCGTAGTGGGCCGCCCAAGGCGGCCCGCAGGTAAAGATGGTCGATCATGGCCATTGCATGAAGTAAACCTAATTGGAGTGGGCCACCAAAGGCATCCGCCCGTAGAGGGTCATGGGCTATTACATAAAGTCAATTTATTGTACTTGGCCGCCGAAGGCGGCCCGCCGGTAAAGGGGTCGATCATGGCCATGACATAAAGTGAACATTATTGTAGGTATTATGTTTTTGAAAATGTGGTGACCCCCTCTTTCCTACCAGAGAAAAAGCGATGACCTCCCCCCTTCGTCGATTCCAAAATTAGGATACCCCTGGATTTTGCCTGCCCCCCGGCAATAAAAACTTAACGGTGCCTTATATAGACAAATGTCCTCGCGATAGGGAATTTAACGCTGTAGTCAAGTGTTTGCCGTTGCAATCCCGTTGCTAACTATTCTGACACGTTTTTTTCCACTTTTGTTTATCAAAGCTACGTTGGCTACACCATTCAAAAGGCCTGTGTCAGAGCGCGGCTTAATAAATGGTTATTAATACGTTCGAAGGCCTTCTCAAAATCAACAATGGCACAATACAAACGACTTAAAGAAAATAATCTATTAATAATTGTCTCAAATGAACATGTTATCAATATGACTATAAGCCTTTGCAAAAACGTGTTTGACTTTCAGAAAGGCGACAATTTTTCTCAACCCATATCAGTAGTCATTGTACAAAATTGATGGAATGCTTTCGCCAAAGAGGAGTTATACCACCGTGACGGTTATTATTAACACTGTCTCGGTCTTCCTTCTTATGCCAAGGAAATATCAAGTCCAAAGCCAATTCTGACCGAAAATAACCCACAAAAAGCAATTTATTAAACAAACCAACCAGAAGTTCATTGATCTTACTAGTCCGCTTGAATACCATTGTAACCTGGTGCTTTTTCCACATCTTAAATTCAAGATACTTTTTTCAACGTCATCAAATTTAATTTCTTCATCAAGTAGACTACAGTCAATATAATCACAACCACTGTCACCAAATAGGGGATCAAACTCATCTACATTTTTTTAAATCTTAGTATAAAACTCATCACTTTCTCCCGAAATCACTCTCGAAGTTAAACGAGCCTTGGAAATGTGAGAACAGTCTTCTGGTGAAGTATAAGGTGAAGTCCTCCCCTTCCCCCACAGTGACCCCCAATTTATCTTCAGGAGGGACTAAAATTTTTTTGGAATCAGATTCAGAACAGCATTAACTTCGTTTTCTCATTTTTTCAAACTCTTTTCTTTTAAATGACAACAGTTTGCTGTAGCTAGATTTACACATTTTTAAAGCATTAAATGAATCTTTTGATATTGTACGTCTGAACTCATTCCCCGCTCTTGTGGCTTTGACCCTAGCGTCGACGCAGTATTTATAATACCAACATTTAGGTTAATTAATACCTTTACACTTAGTAACTTTACAATCCACTTTCATACTAGATGTACCTGCATACTGCATATCAGCAAGTGCAGCAAGAATGGAGTCATACTCATTATTTAAAAAAGTATATCTCAAATGTTTTCAACTAATCTGTAATCTCTTGCACTTTCCAATAATCAAAACACTGAGAACATGTGCCATCATCTCTCACTCGAAACTAATTTCGTTAAAGCAGAGACATTGTGTTCACCAACAACATGTACATTTGTAGAATTAGTGTGAGAGTTTAAAGTTACAATGCTATCCTTAAGTAATTATCGAAATGATCAATTGTTAGTGATCAGATTCTGTTCTATCATCAATAAAAAATACAATCTGTTTCATGGCAGTCGAATTTCACAGTCTGGAGGTAATCTGCAACACTAGCACTTGCACTTTTTCTGCATGTAAAATGACCACTGTCATCAGAAAAACGACAATTCATGCTTTTATGTTGAGTAATTATCCAACATATCAGACGGTCACCGACGTCAATACACAGCTGAAGTCATACAAGATATTGTACCGTCAGTTTTGATACTTGAGCTTTTTAGTTTATTATTCGTAAAATTTATTTTAATTCAATTGTGAACTGTATGCCATGCTGTAAAAAAGAACTTGAGAAAACATAGGCTTCATTACATCAAATGTATGTGTGCATCAGAACAAATCTAAAGCACTTATTTTTGATATGGCGTTGGTACAGAGATAATGATAGATACATCACTTCATACAAAAATGCGTTATAATAATTTTACCTTACTATAGCCAACTAATATTCGAAGTTCAATAGAGTGTAGTTACATGTAATGCTATTTGTGTGGTTTAAAAACTAATGAAATTATTGACTTTTACGGCAAGCAAATATCATGGAAAATTGTGCCGTATATTTGCGCGAGGTTAACGTTTCAAATGTGCAGTAAAGTGTCAAAAGATCGACTTGCGCAACTTCAGATGAAGGGAATATTTCTTGATAAGGAAACTACATTCTGCTTTTTGTTTTCAAATAATGATTTATCTTGTAACAAGTGTAAAGACGAACTTAAGCTTTTTGATTATGTTTATCCTTTGTCCCTTTTGTGGAGGGACAATAGTTTAAGGCACTGTACAGTGTCCCACATGCAATCGTATCGCGCCTTTGTTATGCCAACTCCTGTATTTATCGAACTCAGCTGGCATATTGTGGATTCGTTTCTTTAATTTCTCTGAGGATAACATGATCGCTTTTTCATCGAAGTAATGATAATGCAGTGGATTGCCGTCCACATCTTCTGCGAAAGGCCAGTAACCATAGAGATGAACCTCTTTACAAAAACTCATCATAGATGTAAAGAGCATCAATCCTGAAAGAGATGGATAGAGTAATTTACATTATAAGTGTGATCCTCTTAATTACAGTGATGATTTGATAAAAACAATTGTGGGAAAATATCAGCAGGGATCATTGAATACATTTTGACAGAGGGTCCTAAATCCTTCGATGTAAGATTTTTTCGCTCGGTGAAATTAAGGGCATCCAATCTTGATTCGTGTCTCAGGTTTTTTTTGCATATCATGTCGAATGGTCCCCAGCGTGCAAAGTACAGGTACAGAGAGATGGACTGTTTTAATTAAAATTTTGTTGAGTAAATCCTAAAAAATCTAAAATCATGTGCCCCAAGCAACCAACCAAAAGTCACTTTCATCAAAAGTATCGGAACTTCTTCAAAAACAGAGAGGAAAATGCATCAACACGCTTAATTAAACAGAAAATATTTAGGTAGTAGCTTATTTCGGAGTTGTTCGACTTCCACGTTCCAGTACACAAGGAACGATTTTAGAACCGTTGGTATTCAAAGTAAACCCGTTGTTAACAGACATGGTCATGTTTTGTTTCTTAAGATGTATTTTATATGTGCAAAAGGAGTATCATCTAGCCAAGTGATCATCAGCACCCTGCACTACTGGCACGTTCGTGTGACATACTGTGTTTTTGTCATTGTCCTAGTCATGCAATGGCTAATCTTACCTGAACTTATTCTTACTTCATCAACTTTCTGACTTTTCCAAAACTTTTTTACCATCATGTGGTGAAGGGGATGTAAATAGACGACGTTGTAACGTTGTTTTTTCAGCGCGTCCTGTGCTCGAAAGGAGGGTTTCGAGCTGAAGTGATAAGTAAAAGCTGGGAAAAGCAATGTTGCTTTTGGATACTCTCTCTTCAAGAAAGCTGTGAAGCGCTTGCTGCCTTCTCTTGAGAGACTACCATACCTACAAAGCATTGTTAAACGAATGTATTTATTCTTCAAAATTTGCGTGATTCATTATAGTGAATATAGAAGTAATGTGAGAGACCGGCTACTATTCTGCATACCCTCTACAGTTAACACGTTTATTTTCTTTCTTCGAGGAGTTAGCTGGAGGTAGTAATGTATTTTTGCGGCATGAAATGGTCTACGTAAGCAATAACCCCCACCGCAGGAGGGTATACTCGACATCTTGGAACAATGCACAACATATAACACAAGCCGATAGGCGAGTGCTATATGGATCGAACTGTACCACAATCGAGTGTATACCCGGCTGCGGTGGGGGGATATTGCTATTAGGCAAAAGAATAAATTGTGCTGTTCCGATTAATCTGACCTATCCTATTTTTTGCCTGCCGACCCTAAACTTTTTTGAGCTACGTAAACACGGAAGTACAAAAAAAACAACAAAAAAAAAACCAGTCTGAGAGAGAAAACCCCTTTAAAATCACATGTTCGTTACCTGGCATTTGATTTTTGCTTGAACGAGCAAGGGCATCTTTTATGTTTTTATTTCTGTATGTGTATGGTACGTTTTTCTTGAAATGTTGTGGCCAGTGTTTGATCGCCCTGAACGCCTGAAAAGTGTATACTTAAAAATAAAAATATTTTGGGAAAAAATCCCTGCCGACCTACCTACCTTATTTTTGAAAACCATGTTATCGGAACAGCACAATTTCCTCTTTTGGCCTTATAATATATCAACTTGTGTGTCTTTGTTGTCTTGCTTGAGTATCTCCCTCACTTTAAGCCCAAAATGCAGAAAACGGACGTATATTGGAGATTGAACGTCAGAAAT
The DNA here is from genome assembly GCF_041260155.1 of Ptychodera flava. NCBI lineage: Eukaryota > Metazoa > Hemichordata > Enteropneusta > Ptychoderidae > Ptychodera > Ptychodera flava. The sequence continues at coordinate 25,645,276 of NC_091944.1, read as the reverse complement.
TCAGCACCCGAGACCGAGCATTTTTACATAAGTTGGGATTACGTTGACAACCCAAACACAGTATATGATAACATACGCATTACGTTCATCAACTTTGCATTTTATTTACATGCGATATGCAACGTGGACACTAACTTGCGACCTGGTGCAGACACAAAAAATTGGTCAAGAGTTCAAATAGAAAGAAAACGTAACAATTTTTAAAGTAAATTAATTTACATTTCTGGCCTTTGTGGCATACTAAAAATAGATTTGCTTCACTTTTTACCGAATGTGTGTGTCGACTATTGCAACATTCAGAGGTGGTACAATGAGGTTACAGGTGCTATTTTTGAACGATATTTTTGGACGTTATTGTAACAGAAAACAAGCAGTTTAAAAATAATCCAGACATGAGATGACACCAACTGTGCTCAATAGGTGTGCAGAGTGCTGCCCGATTCAGCGAGAGCTGGACGCTTACACTGCTCGTTTCATCCGCTGTCAACTTTCGTCGTCGTCGCCAGGAGTCATACCATTGTTATTTTGAACTTCTTGGTGTACATCGTTAAAATACCCTCGTCTTTTATAGCTCAAACTTTGGCAGATAATATCTGACATACCGTTGTTGTGAGGAAGTGTCAATTTATTTGTGCAAGAACGAATTATATTATATTCTATCATGCTACCATGCGCCATTCTGATTGGACGAGAGCTCATTGCACCGATGCTAAAATACTGTTTTAGCACTGATAGCAGTGCCAAAACGGGCCCCTAAACCAGCTTTTTCGAATTGCCCGGTCGGTGCATTTGAACGTACCTATCTAAACCATAGACCCTCGAGAAAGACCGAAACAGTCCACTTTGTTTCAAAGACCGAATTTTGATACACAGATAAAGTGTGGGTCTGTCTCACCTCTTGGTGTAAATAAGTTGGGATCGATGATGAAAGACATCTCTGAAGCAGCACGTTTGGGGTATGATGCACACAAATATTAGGGCGACAGTGCACCGTGCACTTTACGGGAGTCGAAGATACGCGACGAGACGCGACGAGACGCGATATATCCTGGTACCGCTCTTTAAAATGAAGATAGAATTCGTTCATACACTAATAAATTGACACTTCCTCACAGTAACGGTATGTCAGATATTATTTACCAAAGTTTGGGCTATAACAGATCTGGATGTCCTAACGATGTAGACCAATTAGTTCAAAATAACAATGGGATGACTCCTGGCGACTCCGACGGGAGTGGAGATTTTAAGCGGAGTGGAGATTTAGCCGAGCGGTTCTCTCTGTGGCCTCTCCGCTTGGCGACTGATGCCGTATGTTGTGGGTTCGAACCCGATTGAAAACTAGCCGTATTTTCTACCCTGGGTTGGTAGCTCTGCTGGTGGACAGAATTGTCCCCGAGGTTATCGTTCGCCCAGTTAAAGCGATGAATTCGTTTCTTCGCTTCGATAAAGTTTGTATGTGTGATAGTGAGCATGCGTGCGTGAGTGCTTCACGAACTGTAAGGGATGGACCATTAGACCTTGGGAGGGGGGGGGGGGGGGGGGGGCAAAATGAAATTGTGAAAATTTTTTTTTTACTATTGTAAATTTCTGAATTTTTTTTTTCCAATTGAGATTAGCTGTGCAAATTTTTTTTTTCAGAGTAAATTTTCAGATTTATAATTTTTTTTCGTTCGTCGCTGTCTGAAGATAAAGAGGGCAAACATGTGGTGCCAAGCACCACAAGCGGCCACGCAAGCGGTCACTGGGAAGAGGTCAGGAGAGGGGTGTCCCCCTGCTGCTGTTGGAGCTTTTGAAAAATAGAGATTAAAATGGTGTTATTTGGTGGCACTTGGGGAGTATTTTTGCGGGGGGAGGTCAGGAGGGGGTGTCCCCTTCCTGCCGTTGGAGCTTTTGAAAAATAGAGATTAAAATGGTGTTATTTGGTGGCACTTGGGGAGTATTTTGTGGGGGGGGGTGGTCAGGAGGGGGTGTCCCCCTCCTGCTGTTGGAGCTTTTGAAAAATAGAGATTAAAATGGTGTTATTTGGTGGCACTTGGGGAGTATTTTTGCGGGGGGAGGTCAGGAGGGGGTGTCCCCCTCCTGCTGTTGGAGCTTTTGAAAAATAGAGATAAAAATGGTGTTATTTGGTGGCACTTTGGGAGCATTTTTTTCGGATTACACATCTTCCTCTGAAACATGGTCTTCTTGCTCCTCAGTGGCTTCGTATAGTTTTGAAAATTGACTATTTTGGTTTCCTGGCTTCCCTTTCTACTGCGTAGTGAAATGCCTACATTCACCCCACCAAACATCATGCATATCTCATGATTTACAATTGATTTTGACAAGCTGAGAAGCTAAAATAAGCTAAATAATATAGTGAAATTTGCATATTTGTGTTTTTAGAGCAATTGTTGCCCTTTTTTGATCAAAACATCTATTTCTCTGTAGCAGCATGTCCAAATTGATTGGATGTGTATAGATGTGTTGAAATTTCAATATTTGTCTTTTTGGGCAATTTATGCCATTCATGGTCAAAATATCTGTATTCTCTGAAAGGGCTTGTCCAATTTCTTTGAAATTTGCTACACAAAAACGATTAACCATGCAGATTTATTCAGTATTTGCTATCGAGAAACTTTCAAAGTTCAACCCTTTAATGTGTTTTTGTGTTGGGATTTGTTGGATAGATGGCATTCTACATAGTGTATTGTTGAATGTTAATGTGTTGCTGTTGTTATTTGAGGCTGGTTTTTGAGAAAAAAGAATTGAAAATTCCTTTTTAAAAGCAAAATAATACATAATGACTTGATATGTTGTTTTATCATTATTGACGTGTTTCTACTTGTTCACCAATTCTTGCATTCATCATTGTAATAAAATGCTGTGAAAAAAATGAAACTGATGTGGCCTGCATCTGTTTACCTTGATCTTAAAAGGCAAATACAACTTTCTGTCTTGACAACCATACCATAGTTTCAATATAATGTTTTACCACAGTCCCTCTATCCACTGCTTGGTTTGTACGCAGGAAACAAGTAGAAAACAGGCTCTATAATTTCATAATTTTCAGGTGATCAGAATACAAAAGTCCTGAAAAGATAAGATAATCACAACTTCGCGTATAAGGGATACAGTCACTCTAAATGTATAAATTAAAATTAAAAATGTGCCGGGAGGGTGTATTAACAATACAGAAAGTTGCTTACTGTCGGTAAAATCTAAAAAAAATTCAAAATTTTAAAGACTTTTGCAGATTTTTTTTTACGCCTTTGTCTTCTGATTTATTTTTCTTTTATTTGCAAACTAGTTTGAAGATTTTTTTTTCCTAACTTTCTGCTCTGAAATTTTTTTTTTGGTTTTTGACCATCCCCCCTCCTAAGATCTAATGGTCCGTCCCTAAGCTTACAACGTGTGGAGCGGTCTCAGTAAGAAAAATGTAACAACTTAGCCGGCTATTGAACCGCTCTCTTTTGGGAGTGGAGATTTAGCCGAGCGGTTCTCTCTGTGGCCTCTCCGCTAGGCGACTGATGCCGAATGTTGTGGGTTCGAACCCGATTGAAAACTAGCCGTATTTGACATGTAATGCAACGAGCAGTGTCAGCGTCCAGCTCTCCCTGCATCGGGCAACACATTCAGAATCTGCACAACTGTTCATCACAGTTGCTGTCATCGCAAGTCTAAAACTGCTTGTTTTCTGGTACAACTAACGTCCAAATTATCCATCAAAAACAGATCCTGTAACTTCACTGTGCCACCACTGTCGCGACGGTACGCGGTATGCGGTACAGAATGAGACAAATCTATTTTAGTATGCCAAAAAAAGCCAGGACTATTGTTCTTATGTAAATTTACGAAAAAAAATTGTTACTTTTTTGTTTTGATTTGAACTCTTGACCCATTTTCTGTGTGAGTGCAACAGGTATTTTATGACAAGTATCGTTCGTCTTGCATGCGAATAAAATGCAATGTCGATATGGACGTAATGCGTATTTATCGTAGGATACTGTGTGCCTGTACGGAATCCAAAAATGCTCGGTCTCGGGCGCAGAAATTCCGACGTTCGATCTCTCAGACGTCTGTTTTCTGCATTTGGCGCTTAGACTGATGAAAATACCCAAGTAAGACAACAAATACACGCAAGTTGATATAATATAATAGCAACAACCCCCTTCGCAGTCGGGTAGCCTATACACTCGATTTTGGTACAATTCGCTCCACATACATGCCAGAAAATCCCAAGAGAGTTTGACCGGTTGACCTCGCTGTTAATTTTATGCAGGAAATTACAATAACAATGCTTGGTCGAATGACGCAGTGCCTTGAGGGTGGGATCGCCAGTGGTATAGGGGGAGGAGTACCTTCCCGATGGTGATAAGTGATGCAGATTACCGTCGCCTAGGTGACTGGCGTATACGCATGCCAAAAGACACCTATGGTTGATTTCCTGTTGACCAGTCGAATGGCAGAGTTGCAAATACCTGGACTGAACCATTTGGTTTTTTGTGGGTGTCGGTGGTACTTTGACAATAGAAGTAAAGATGTACAGATATTGGGTTTATTGTCTTGTTTATGAGCGGCCAGTATTTCCAACAGCATGAATTACGTACATTTGCCCTAGAAGAAATAAATAATTTCGAATAAAACATCGCGAATGTAACCACATTCCCTAAGCTTGACGTACACTTAAGTGCCCCAAAGAACCATGGAATCACCAGACTTTTGATCGAAGAGATGAGTTTTGCCAAACTGCGTATGTAGAAAAAGTGGCAGATGACTTTATTTTTAGGATCATAGACAGTATAGCGAGATGTAAAAAATGTGAAAGAGGCTCTCCACGTAACTATCCTAAATGTTTTTGTGTAGAGTTTGTGTTTGATTCATTTCGAAAATGTGTTCCTACGTTCTTATCCGATTGTGTGTGTTAATAAAAATGTTTGTTTCGCTTTGGATATTTGTAGAGAAGTTTGGATTAGTGTGTACGGTAATGTTTTGTTTGTGTGGGGAAAGCTTATATGGCGAGACGCAGCCGGACCTATGTTGTTACAAAAGTTGATAAAGTCGCCCTTTGACGCTCGCGTTTCGAAACCCGAGTGTGGTTTCTCATCAGTCGCAGTGTTGATTCATTCCGTAGTTTGTGTATGTGAAAATTTATTTTAATGCATTTTAGTGGTCTTGGTTTTCGATTAGCGAGGCAAGTATTTGGTCACGTTGTGAGTCCGTTTGGTGGTTCGGTTTGTTTGTTCATGGAGGTAGTAGAGAAGGAGTCACAACTGAGATAATTACGTTTATTACTATTGTGCACCATTGGTTTAATCCCTTTATGTCCATTGTTTAACACCCCTTTCCCGCCATCTGCGTTGCCGACGCTACCTTCGCAACCGAACCGAGTGAAATTAACCTGGGTTTGCTAATGCGACTCAGTTTCTCCACAGTGTCATAACGTATGCGCAAAGACTGTATTTGCGTAGCTTGGGTCAAGTGCGTTATGATAGTGTAAGTCGAACCGACACGTTCCGTCCACGAAAAGTGAAGTTACACGGAATTTAAGTTTTTTATTCTCAAAATCTTGGTAATTTTAACGCCGTTTTTTATATACTTTACATTCGATCGCAGGAACCTTTCCTTGTTAGAATGAAAGTTCTGATCACGAACTTTTCAATCATGTACTGAGTATGGTGCAGCGGACTGCAGCACTGCCGTGAGCGTGTGTTAAACTTGTAGCGTTTCCCGGGTGTTTATGACGCTACTACTACCTCCATGGTTTGTTCTATGTTTCTTTACTTCGGTAAATTTTGTTTTGACTGGTGTGTCTTTTAGATTTTTGCGGAGGTTGGTGAATTTTTAGGCAATAAGTACCACTGCGGGGTACGGATTTTATGTTTATTGGATCAAGATACTTACAAGTATCCTGGTTTATGTGCTTGTTCTCGTATATTTTGATTAATAGTTCGTTTACTTTGTTTACTGTTTGTTCTGGCTTGTTGTGTATAATACTGAGTGTTGCGTAATTGCCTTTCGCATTCGAGTACGTAATCTTTTGTGTTGACAATGACGAAAACCCGACCCTTGTCCAAGGTTTTTTTTTTCCGAAATTTGTCTATTGTTTTCAAGCTAGTTTATCGCGATTCTTTTAGCGCGCGACATGTTTTATTTCCTTCTTTGTAATGGCATCTCTAGAAGTGCGAGTTTAGCAGCTTCAGATAGCTTTCAAGGTTTTGTTTTTTGTTGTTCGTGGAGCCCAATTTGACTTTTCTTTGAATTGGTGTTGTTGCGATTGTTTGTGTCTCACGACGTAGCGTAGTCATATTTTACGACTTTATTTGTTGAAATCCTGAGGTGGTTTTATTCTGTTCGGTTTTGTTGGTGTCCGAATTAATTTTACGGCTTTTGCCTAGTACTATTTTACGGAGTTTCATAGTTTGAGCGATGATAGGTTGTTGTTGAATTTCATGTTGCTGTCGGCTTTTCTTTGGAAATAGCTGATTTATTTCCACTGCCATTTTTTCTGTTACGTTACGGTGATTGTTTATTTTGTATCTAATGTTGTGTTACAGTTGTTTGTTATGTGTACGATTTTTGTTTGTGTGTTCTATGTAATTTTATGTTTTTTTTAGTAGTTCTCTTTTTGGAGTATTTGGTGGCCCTTAAAAGAGCCGCATGGTATTGGTTTTTGTTAGCGCTTGGCGCGTTTGTTTTGGCGATAAGCCTAGCTTTTTTATGCTTCTTTTCGCCGATTCGATGTGCTTGGTGAGTAGGTGTTTGCCGCCTTCTTGTCACTGTGTGTGCGTACATGGACGGTCTGCATAGCCCTTGAATGTGGTCTCGATTTTACAATCAAACTTACAATTTAGGAGTATATATCAAAACCGATAAATGATTTATGTTTTCACATGGGTTCACAAAATTTTACGGCTCGGACTATGATTTTACAAGTTTCTATAAAAAGTATAAGGCGCGGGGTATTATATATTGACTGATAACTGTAGCTATGATAGGCTACATTCAGGACGGGCAGTAATTAGTAGGCAAAACAGGTGGTTTTCACCGTGGGAAGAACTCGGTGCAATGATACTGAACATTAATAGTAAGCCTGTCACCTTGAAGGTAATGCTGTAGGTGAAACAAGGACTTCAAACGCACGATGGTACAAACAACACCACAAGTGAAACGTAAACATAGAAATACACGCGTTCCTACGTTGTGCCCACCCGGCCACGCGATTAAAATATGAGTACTGATAATGCTGGATATTGTAATTGGGTCGGTAAACAGTCAATTAATAGTTTAATTGACTACCTGGGTGATTGGCAGGTCGTGTCTAACGACGCATATGCAAAGCAGGCCAAAAGACAAAAGCCCCCAAAGATATTGACAGCTGGCCAGGGGTCACCATGAATACGTAATGACGCTTCACTACGCAGAAACTGCGTAGTCAAGCCCTTCTTAACCGGTCAAACTCTCTTGGCATTTTCCCTCATGAGCACTCGCCTATCGGCTCGTGCTATATGTCGCGCATTGTACCAAAATCTCGTGTATACCCGACTGCGAAGGGGGTTATTGCTTAATCAGCTTCATTTTAAAGATCGGTATGTCGCTCGTCGACTCCCGCTGTATCAAGCAAAAGTGCACGGTGCGCTGTTGCCCTATAAATTCAATAATTTAGGTACATAAAACTCAAATGTGGTGCTTCAGAGGTGAATCATCATCGGCCTCAACTTATTTTCACCAAGAGGTTAGTTACAGACTCCTACTTTATCTGTGTATCGAAATTCGGACTTCGATCTTTGAAACAAGGCGGACTGTTTTTGATTAAGTTCAGAGCGTACGTTCAAATGCACCGATCGCGCGACTGGGCAATTTTCGAAATGTTGGTTTGGGGGTCCGTTTACCATCGCTATCAGTGCTAAAACAGTATTTTAGCATCGGTTGAATGGCGCATTATATGATATAATATGATTGGCAATAAATAATTGTATAGGAGACCCTTATTTTATCAGCTAGAGCATTGTCTACAAAAAAGATCAAAAACACCAGAATAATTTCCTTTTCTGAAATATACCACTGTCGGCACGGCGTGCTTAAGAAAGCAATTAAGCGTTCTTGACCTTGCCATGATTTACTTGTATAAGACAGAAATGGTGACAGGGAAACTGTTCACACAAAATTAAGATAATTACTAAATAATCTCAATAGGCCCTACACGACGCGTACGTTCACTTACATTAATTTCATTAAACCGGGATTACAGGTAATGAGGTCCGTCCTGGAGCCGACGTCTTTGGCAAACTTTTGTACGTGAGCAAGATTAAATCTGCAATCAAATGCAAAAATTAGAGTTTTATTTGTCGCTGAATTACAAACGTTGTCTACAATCTCTTTACTCTGTCTCAATTAAAGAGTTACCTTTCTTAATAAACGTTACAAGTCAGTTCTTTCCATTAAAACTATGGGACTTAAAAGACTCACCTCACCACAAAGTCTGATGAGTCTATTGACTGACCGCATGTCGAGTTCAAAAGAATCCCACTGCTGCCAACTATGCTGCATTTATTGAAGGATTCACTGATATATGGCATTGTCTGAGAAAAACAAAGAGTACAGGTTAAAAAACAGGAAATATTAATTTAACGAGCGCCCCCATTTAATAATATCTTCTGGGAAATTATCTCACTACAGTATGCAAAAGATATGTACTGTTTTTTTTCGCTACTACGATATTATTACATTTAATTCCAGCAGTGGTCGTTAATGTATTCGTTTTCTTTAAATTGAGCAATACAAATGGAAACACACACGCATATCGTGCAGACAGGTATGCAGAAAGAAAAAAATGCAGATCAACCAACAGATACACACGTGTGAAAAATGTAAAAAGGTCCTCTTATTGAAAAATCTACTGACTTTCTAAAGTTCCAGTAAAGCTTGCATAGCCCTTTAGACCGACGTTCCCTTAGATGCACTCGATTTATTGAACACAAACTGGTCATAGACACTAGAGGACTCCCTTATATAAACGATTAAAGATAATAAGTCTAGATTATATTACAGCTATAAGCAGTGGTTACCCTAATTGAAAGTACTTGCACTGATGATACTAAGTGCAAATTTTGAGCTCAAATGTTATTTGCTTCTTGTAGGGAAGAAGAATTTGAATATCTTTGCACGGTTACTGTAGGTTTTGCAAAAAACAAATACGGCCGCAAAACCATGTGACTGATCTTAATGTAAATGTGCTTGCAAACTAGAAAGTAAACACATTGGTGATGATATTTGTAAAATTTCAGTTGAAATTTTTTGTTGAAATTTTTTCGGAAACTGCTGGTCAGATTGTTCTGAATTTCTGTGTGCAGCTTCCTAGGGATAATACTCCTTAGATAAAATGAAATTGTGCAGAAATGTTACAAATTTTATTGTTTGGGTAAATTTCACCAATGTTGGTCAAAAAAAATAAAAAAAATCTACTTTTCTTACTAGTCTCATACTAACTCAATTTGTAACAAAAGTTAACTCTATTTGTAAGGGTTATTTAATTTTGTAACAAATTAGGTCAGTGTTACAAATAGGGTTAATGTTTGTTACAAATTTAGTTAGTGTTAAAAATATGGTTAACTTTTGTTACAAATTTGATTACTATAATTGCTATCAGAATATCAGATTTTTCACATTGTTTTGACCGAATTTGGTAAAAAACTTCCCAAAAATACAATTTGTCATACATCTGCACAACTTGATTATTATATCGTACCAGTATTATCCCTAAGAACATGCACACCGAAATTCAAAACAATCTGACCAGCGGTCTCAGAAAAAAATATGTTTCGACAAAATAAATAAAAGAAAATCGCCCTAAAAATACAAATATGCAAATTTCGTCAAAATTTAAACAAATACGATTGGGTTTTTTAAAATTAGGTTATTGTTACAAATTGGGTTAGGTTTTGTTACAAGTTTGGTTAGTGTTACAAATAGGGTTTAGGTTTGTTAGAAATTGGGTTAGTGTTAAAAATAGGGCTGAGTGTTACAAGTAGGGGTGATACAGTCCCTACAAGCTTTGCAGCAGGAAACACAGATTTAGATTATATTTTTGCAACAACAGTCTCGAACGTACCTTTGGAAACCGTTTGTGCACCGTTTCAGTCACTTGAAGTTTAGAGGTCCTTTCGGCTTCATATTTCAGACTTGAATTAAGCGGTGTATTCTGTTTTGTTGTGAGGAACATTTCACTTGTTCGACAGTTTTTCTCCAGAAGTGATCTGCAGTATTTGATGAGATATGATATCATTTATAAAAGATTACTTTTTCAAAGGCGGCAATAAAACATGCAGCGGGAGCTCAAGAGTGATTACTACGTGTGATAGTGAAATCTTAGACTACTCTCGTCGCAATATATAATTGACGTAAGAAGTAATAAACGATCATGTACCCCATAGACTTGTCTAAGAAATTATTATGACTTGTAATGACGATAAGCATAGACCAAAATTGTGTTCACTGATCAGAGCTAATAATATTAAACGTTACGGTATATGAGTAAAACATTTGGATCTGTTTGATAGAAAAATATCAGGTGATCAGCAAATTTAATCACGAAATGAAACAACAACAACAACAACACCATTACTTTACACCAGGCATTCAAGTGCAGGATATCGAATGGTGTACTCCAGAGACTTGTGTTTGGTTCTAGATTTTTGATTATAGGTTTAACTGCTCTTACTGGTTACTCTCCAAAACTATAAGATAGGGACCAGCTCTACAGAAAGATGTTTCAAAGAAACTAAAGTATCAAAATTCCTTGAATTCATACCCGGAAAATACAGGGTCGATCATTCTTGAAATAAGATACGCCAAAATGATCACGAGAAGGGGCTGGGCAGCCACTTAGGAAAGAGAAGAAACTGTATATCAAACAAACGCTTACGCCAGGTTTGTAAATGGCTATGTATAAATTCAAAAAAACCGACCTAGTTAATGCAAAATCGTTTCGCCGGACAAAGACTGTACTTACATAAAAGATACAGATATTTTAATAAGTATTACAAGTAAGTGTGATTAAAAATGTCTGTTTTGCATGAGCTAGATGGTTTCAAGAATTAACTCCCACCACTGTTTAAGCGTTGTTATTAGATATTCTGTGAAAGTATAATGCAACGGAAGCTACTCACTTTAAGGTTTTTGTTAAAGGTGCGGTACACCCAATAGCTTTTTTTGCTCGAAATCACGTTTTTGAAAACATTCATTCAATTTTAATAAATTTCTTCACTTACGATTACAATATTGATTGGGTACACCTTTTAGCCTGTCAAGCAGTTGTAATTTGAGGGATAAAGTAGTGTTTATTTATGCCCCTCTTATCTTAGATAAAAAAATATTTCTTTAAAAATCCCGAAGTCGCAACGTGCAGCTCCACTTTGATTCAGCGTTGCAAAATGAAATTAAAGTTAGCTCACGCTAAGCGTTGTAGAAAACAAATACAACAAGTCATACAATTTCAATCTCTCTAAGATAATGCAGGAAACAAACTGTTATCTTACGAGTATGAAAAGAGAAGAAAAAATCCATACGACATAGTTCTGCCGTGACTTTATCCGATCACCCTTCATCAGCAGGAACCTTAGGTGTCTGGTGAAAATAAAGACCAGTTTTCCCGTCAAAATACACACAAAATAATGACAAGATACTCAGGGGTAGGAATGAAATAGGGGTGGGGAATAGAAACCACCCTGTTGACCACTGAAAACCAACCGTGGACCGGAAAAATCCCGCGGTTGACAACTAAATCCCACAGCGGACCATGTAGAACTACACGGTAGACCACTAAAATAGTGCTCATTGGCCACATGAGGACGTGTTTTCAAGATGGCGACGTCTGATGATGACAGCAACTCCACGCCCGGTAAGTGATTTTTCACCGATAAACTACTTATCAGATGAAAGACTATACTTCAAATATGCCCCATCCAATGACAAAATGCCTCGAGAATACTCAGATCAAGTTTCGTTGGCCGATTCCGTTCTAATCAGAAGAAAATCGAATTCTTGTGTATAAATAGACACGGTTTCCTCGCGCCCACAGCAGTAGCCTATGTAATGCCATATATGTATGAGTACGAGTGTGTGAAATCATACCTCGTTATTTTGCTGCAGTTCCGTGGCAAACAACTTTACACGATTTGCGACGTGTGGACGGAAAAGTTGACCCACCTTTGTCCACACACTCATCGAGGAAAGTTGTGGGCTACGGAACTGCAGCAAAATGACAGGGTATGATTTCGACACACTCGTACTCATACACATATGCCATTACATAGGCTACTGCTATGGGCGCGAGGAAACTGTGTGTCTATTTCTACACAAGAATTCGATTTTCTTCTGATTAGAACGGAATCGGCCAACGAAACTTGATCTGAGTATTCTCGAGACATTTTGTCATTGGATGGGGCATATTTGAAGTATAGACTTTCATCTGATAAGTAGTTTATCGGTGAAAAATCACTTACCGGGCGCGGAGTTTCTGTCATCATCAGACGTCGCCATCTTGAAAACACGTCCTCATGTGGCCAATGAGCACTATTTTAGTGGCCTACCGTGTGGTTCTACATGGTCCGCTGTGGGATCTAGTTGTCAACCGCGGGATTTTTCCGGTCCACGGTTGGTTTTCAGTGGTCAACAGGGTGGTTTCTATTCCCCACCCCTATTTAATTCCTACCCCTGATACTGGTTAACGTTTAGAGAAATGAGGTCATGCCACAGAGTAATGCCTCATGTTCGTTTATTCCAAGTTAAGCTAGCGTTACGCCGTGGTACTTTGTGTTCAAAGTTTATTGAACTTTTATTTGATCTTTTCCATTGGTTGCATGTTTTCAAGTTCCAGTTCACAGTTCACAGGGCAAGACCCTGTGAATTCATAGTAATCGGCTGTAAGAATACTATTCAAAAGGACATAAACCTATCGGTTTTAACCACGCCCTGCATTACCAAAGAAAACATGCCCCTTAAAGAGAACTTTTATGTAGTGGCTTTTCCATCACACACTCAATTGAAGGTAGGTTGCGCCTTTGGGACAGCTAAACAAACTCTACTATTTTCCAAAATTTTCTGATCTACCCGGTTCCGCCAGCGGGGCCTCATGTTTCGGCTATTGAAATAAATTAAGTTTTCACTATCTAACTTTCGTGAAAATAAAAGAATGTATTTTCACCATAGAATTAACCTGCATTCTTAATTTTATTCTTGCGTCGGTACGAAAATTTTTAAAGGTTTCCTACAAGAAAGTTGAGTAATTTTTTTAAATGGTTTCGAAGCACACACTACATGCACCATTATATCGGCGTCGAGGAAACGATGACAAAACACCAGATCCTTTGAAAGCAAATTTTCAATAAGAATTTAAATCGATTCAAAGCCATGCATGAAGAGTTTCGATTTTTAATGAAAGAAAAACAGTGTACCGGTCTTCAACAAATGACAAAATGATTATGAACTGCAAATATGTTAGTTCACTGGACTTAGTCATTTAACAATAAGCAATTTACTATTTTTGATTCTTCCGATTTAAAGTATAACATACAGGGGGCAATCTTATAATATAGTGTCTCTGGACACATTTTGGTGCAAATTATCAAAGTTCTGTCGATTTTTTTCGGTCTTTCCAAGTTTATTGATCTCAAGAGTAAGAAAGTCTACATTATGATACGTTTAACGATTCAGTCAACCATAAATATATTCGCTCAGAGTCCTTAGGCTCGTCTGATTTGTAAGTAGCGAGATGTGGTGTTCATGTTAATTGGAAAGATGCTGCATTAAAATGGTATATATGTCGTTGCAAAGTACGTATACGATGACGTCAAACAGAGAAAAATTCCATGGGATTATATAATCATCACATGAACAGTCTTCTTATTTTACTTTTGACGTAGATGAATCAAAATTATAGTAACATATTGCATTAATTTCCCTGCTATTTGTGTTTTACTTACGCGGATTACTTTCATTTAATGAGTAAAGCAGCCCGTCACCAAGGAGATACTTTCATTCATAGATCCCATCAAGCTGAAATTTTGATACATCGAATGATATCTCCACCAATCAGTCATAATGATTCGGTCACGTGAAGGTGTCAATCATTGTCCCCCGCTGTACCGATATGCCAAGATAAGTCGGCCATCGGCGTACATAGCTTTCACCGTGCTAGCGACGGATAGTCTTAGTATTCAGAGTTATTTAGAAGATTTGTAAATAGATTTATGAAGTAAATGCAACGACACGATCGAAACGGTCATTCTCATTCTAAGAGATGCCGTGGCTTTTGAAAATATCAAACAAATTTATGACCTTGACAAGGGCTCGAAATTAACTTTTTACCTTGGTACTCCACTTGGGCTACCATTTTCTGAAGTTGGTAGCCCAGTGACAATGGTTGGTAGTCCATGAATATTTTGGTTTAGGGATACTGTACTCGTCCGAGTATAAGCCCCGGTTCAGCAACACAAAACAGCAGTAAAACTAGGGGCTTCTACTCGAGAAACCCATGTTATGTATCACGAACGCTTAATTTATGCTTATTTTTGTACATTTGTAAGGCTTTCCATCACTTTCTAAATCGGCTGATACATCCAAAGAAATAGTAAAGAAAAACAGAAAAAAAATATTCTCATGATCTTTATGAACTGGCATGCCTTGTTACACCCGAGTCTCTCTGTACAGAACGTAATACATTGATACTGATCGACAACCATAGATAAAAGACAGCGAAACTCATCCACGATTTCCAAGCACAGTGTTTTATATTACTATTTCAAATCAAACTGATTACACAATCTCTTGATATAGAAGTGAAAGTTTTGTGAAATTTCAGCATCAAAACCCCAAAACTTGACACAAGTACGTCTTGTATGCTGCTGATCAACAGCATAGTGTGAACTGGCATGCAAAGAGTGCACACGGAAAAGCACCTTAACATTCTAGTATCAAACGCTCTCCATCTTGCGAAAACAACAACATAGCAGTGAAAATTGTAATAGTCACCAGAAAAAAACTCTTTACAAATGAAAGGATAATTGCTTCAAACAAATGAAACTACATGTTGACAGCATGTAGATCGTCCAAAAGTGACGGACACCGCACGCCAAGTATTTCATGTCCCAGGCTTTGGTAGTCCGTGTGGGCTACCATTTCATGGACTTTGGTAGCCCAAGGGAAAAGTTGGTAGTCTGTAGACGCGGGACTACCGCTAATTTCGAGCCCTGCCTTGACGAGCGCGAAAGATTCCGTTAGATGACACACATAAGCTTAGTACCTCATTGCATGCATGTTTGTGCCCACAACGCTACTGTCACCGGTCTGTGCCGGTGTCAACTCGTCAATCCTGATCACAGTCGTCAATGTTTTTGTCTTACGGACTTTGATTTTCGCAGTGATATATATCTCGCCCGTAGGTACATCCCAATTTTGTTACTTGACGGAAACTCTGTTGTGAGTGCATGAGTCAACTTTCGAAATACATCGGATTCCACAGCACCGCACTGCACAGTTAAGACTATAGCCCGACAGCTTATGTCTTCGCTACAGCCTTACGCTACAGGTTTGATTCCGAGAGAGAATTTAGGGAAAATTTTGTGTGATGAAGGAATTTATTCTTGTTAGTCGAATGAATTTATGCTTGTGCCTCCTATGTCGCTTTCCCGAAGATTATACCGTACTCATTTATTCAGTTGAACTTACGTTGAGGTGTAGGTTTTGGGTTTATCGCTAACCGGGATACGACGTCCACATAGAGCCTACACGACTCGACTGGAGCCGCGACGTTACCATTGTCGGGAAAAGCTATAGCTTTAGCGACTCGAAATTTCGTTATACAAATATGCCTTCAATGTTTCCATGTCTGGATTTATCGGTTCACCTTGTTGTAAAAATGTCAAGAGAGCTAACATAGCATCGATCAGGACAAATGGGTCTGTGTCGCGACATGCATGTATGAACGGTACCATGCAGGAAAAGTTCCGGTTGATTACGTACACCAGCGGTAATATGGATTTCTTATCTGTGCTGGTCTACGTCACGCAGGTGGCGATACGGGCCAGTTCATTTGATAATTAATATTATCTGACTACAAACGCTCATACGGTGCCATTTGTGGTAGTCATCAAGAAGTCATCCCTCAGGCTGAAACTCTTTTGTCTAAGAAGGTAGCCTCCAAGCAAAACAGCCATATCTACCGCTCTCCCTCACTGACCTTCAAAAACACAAACGATAGCTATAATACCACTGTTTTGTCTCAACGCGTCATTCATCTCTTTCCTGTTATGCCTTAAAGTACCGCCTATGGTAGAGGTCAAGAGGTCAGCCTTCGGGCTAATCCTATTCTGCCAGGCAGGGGTACCTAAGAAAGTGTAGCTTTTGAATGAAAACGACAGCCTTGACACCGTGCAGGATAGCTTGGGTAGAGAAATGATAGTTGCTGGAATGGAATCCGTTAGTTTGGTAGCTTTGAACATATTTTGATGTTGAGGGCATAAACAAAATAGCTGACAGCAAAATCAGTGGTAGCGGCGGTAAATATGTTACCCATTTTCGACAAGAAATCACCAAGTTGTGTTATGTAAGATGCTGCGTTAAGTGAGGTTCAGGTTCGATTACACTTCTGTAAAGTCTCTGTGTCAATTTTATAAAACTTGCAGAGAAATCACCATTCCTGTTTTCGAACTGAACAACTAGGCTTTTAGGACGTCCTATTCTAATACATGTGCATGGATTGTGTATGTGAAAATGTATGAAAAACTGCTCATGCATACACGAAAGGTAGAGAAGATAATTATTCATCTTATCTGAAGCTAACTTTGAAATCTTGATAAGTCTTAACTCTAGAAAACAGGCACAGCCAACAATAACGACTACGTCTTTACACTGTCATATACATTCTAATCCCTGTGCATGTATTAGAATAGGACTTCCTGATAGCCTGTTCAGTTCGAAAACGGGAACGGTGATTTCTCTGCAAGTTTTGTAAATTTGGCGCAGAAACTTTACAGGAGAGTAATCGAACCTGAACCTCACTAAACGCGGCATCTTACACAACAGATTTAGTGATTTTCTTGAGTAAACGGGTAAAATACTTACCGCCGCTTTCACTGCTTTTGCTGGCAGCCATCTTGTTTTGCGTCATTAACATCAAAATATGTTCAAAGCTATCGTTTTAGATGACCAAACTTACGGATTCCATTCCGGCAAATATCGTTTCCCTACCCAAGCTATCCTGCATGGTGTCAAAGCTGTCGTTTTCATTCAAAAGCAACACTGTCTTGGGTATCCCTGTAGTCGTAAGGTCCTCCAAGCAAAGTTGCCACTGTATCTACCGCTTTCCCTCACTGAGCTTTGACAACACAAGTAGTGGCTATTACACCGCTGTTTTGTCTCAACGCATCATATATCACTGTCATGTTATCATGTCCTCAGGACATTTATTGATCGTTCTTCTTTGGGAATCGTGCTATAACCCCTTCAGAAATTTCAGCTTGTTTAAGTACACTTAAGCGCCTTCTCCTCGTGATTACAGTGAATGGGAGGAGGGTTTTTGTTAGATGAACTTTAGTCGTAACATAGTGAGATTTTGTAGAATTATAACGTTTTTTGACCGTCTTTAACTCAAAGTTTACAGCAATGGCTCTCCTATCGTGATATTTTTTGTTTGTGTTTTTTACGTTAGTGTACAAATTGTATAATTAATATAACATAAGTATTATATAGAAATAGTAACGCGAATAATAATAGGTTCAATTTCCGTGAAAATTTCACCGTAAAGGTATTTTTGGTCGAAAAGACCAAATATGATATCGATTTCACTGCCCCATGTTTCCATGGTAACCATTTTAGGGGTTGAAAATTTCAGGTTTTCTTATATCCCATTAAAAGTTACTTTGATTGATATGACAATTATCTGGTGGGGGCGCACGGGTCAGAAAACTCAAAAACAGACTTATTTTAATGTTTTGAGTTGCCAAGGTAGTTATTTTGGGTTTGAAAATGTAATTTTTTCCCTTATTCCTATTAAAGAACTATTGATTGATGTAAAAAATAGATAATAAGGATTTTTCTGGTTAGCACACCAAAAAATCACACTCATTTTAATGTGAGATGTTTCCATGGCAACCATTCAGGAGTAAAAATTACCTGCTTTTCAAAGATTCCACCTAAAATCCAGTAATCAACAGAATGTGTTATATCAAAGGGATACTTTGGGTTAGAAAGACCAAAAATCCAGTGTAAAGATCCAGTAATCAACAGAAATATTATACCAGAGGGATATTTTGGGGTAGACAGACTAAATATGATATCCATTTTTACTGCTGTGTTTCCATAGTAACCTATTTGCATTTCAAAATTTCAATTTTTTTTCAAAGTCAATTAAAAGTAATCCCAGTTACTGTGCAAATGTTCTCCTAAGTGCATTTTTCACAGCATGAACTCCCTGTTCATTTTTGTTTTATGTTGCCATGGTAAACATTTTGGTAACCATAGTTTTTTTTTTATTTAAAACCATAGACTCTTGAGAGGATCTATGTTAAACATTATTTACTGTTTTTTATTTATTTTATGGATTTCTAAGTAACAACTTTTAACATTTGTTCTATGATAATTGTAATTTCTTTGTTTTCATTCTTGGAAGAATAATAAAGATAATGTATATTGGGGCCATTCTGGTCAAAATTGTTTACCATTGATTTTAGTGTGTTGAATTAAGTTTATATAGAACAGAAACAATTTTCCAAGCATTTTTAATTTTTTTTCATGCAGTCATTCCAAATAGGTGTTATATAGTATAGTACTAACTTATTATGCATTCCTCGAATTAAGTTTATGCCTTCAAATTAATTTTATGTGCTAAAATTAATTCTACTAGTATCCGACCCAACTCCCCTTATCACCAAATAATTATTTATCACAAGCAGGAACAGTGGTGCACAGTTTTTTTTGTTTTATTTAAAACATAATTCACTGGTACTTATCTATTTTATGGATTTATATTTAGTGAAATATTAATGTTCATTTTATTATGATTATTTTGATTTCTTTCCTCAATCCAGGAAGAATAATGAAGACAAATTATTTCTGATTGTTTAACTTAAGTAAAATTATGGCCATGTAATGGTACATTACTTTTTGTGTGACCTGGCGTAACCCCATAAACTCTATGATTTGCTAGATCTCCCCTTTCCAAGGTAGAAATGGCTAAATTTGAATATGGTCCCTGTATACATTTAAACATTTTTTTAAAACCCAGCAGGCCAAGACAAGGGGGAAATATTACAAGTTAAATGTTTCATGTTTAATACTGCTCAGGGCTCAAAATTAACTTATTTTCCCTCGTAGTCCACTTGGGCTACCATTTTCTGAAGTTGGTAGCCCAGTGGCAGGTGGTCCATGCATATTTTAGATCAGGAGTATCTTTTTTCGTTAACCAGACAAGAGAGAGCTATTTTACAAAATTCTGCCCATGAAGTGAATTTTCTTGTCTTTTGATGTGTATACTTGCACACCTTTATACCCAAGGAAACAGGTATAATGGACGACAGTGGGAGTTTTGTGACCTATGAACACGTTTCACTCTCAGAGTTGTATGCAAATTTTAAAAGTCGGCATGACAACATGAAAACAATATGGCCTTTTCATCAGCACTAAGACATACTGTAGCAGGGCTAAAAATAGACCATGGCCCTTCTGTTGGGAGGAGGCATAATTTCCATGTCATCGTGATTGATACAACCTTATCATATTGCAACGAGAATGCGTTTTTATTGGCCATCGTTTCCTGTTCCTGTCATTCAAGTACGTCAGTTAAGATATTGAAACTTTGTTGCAAAGTTCCACAGCACGGCCGGTCGTCTTCAGAACAAAGTCATACTATGGCAAATTTCTATGCCCAACTGGATTTGACTGCATTTATCTAGCTCGTCTCAAAGTGACGGACGCATCTTTCAACCGTTCAGCCTGGTGAAAAACGCATTTATTGATTCGCCAAAGGCCTGTGGATTCGCTTATTTTTGCACAAGTGCTACATGGACATAGGAAAAAGTTGTTGAATACTTACTCTTTCAGTGAATCTGACATGATGAGAGGTCTCAAATAAAAAACTGCTGCCGTGCTCGAATACAAATGTCTTCTCATTAAATTACATTATAGTTATACAAGAGTTAGCATTCCAAAGTCTGGTACCCTAATTTTTCATAGTTTGGAGAAGGGCGGCATTTCCATCTGGACGGTTGAACGACGTGAAATGCAAAATTCCATTGCATACAATCCGGCAATATGTACAGTATAAATACTGTATACGCTCCAGGTACGTATAAGCTTATTACTCCACAAAATGGCCACAGGAGGTGTGAACTTTCTGAAAGGATTTCCTAAACGTCCTACTTGTTACCTTAGAGACTCACATGTGATGTCCTCTGCAGTAATTCCAGTTTCTGTCAACATGCAAAGCTCAACGACATGATTATAGCACGAGACGAGGTGTACAGACGACACATTCACGCGCAAGTAGACTCAATTGCGCATGCTCATATTGGAAGACTACACTGGCAAACGAGTGCGCATGCGCGAAGTTATATTTGCAGCACAGATTTCGTGGAAAAACTCGTGCTTTTGCTCTATTTCCATCCCAAAACTTCCTCGATTGCTTACAGTAAATGCTCATGAACAAAATAAAACCCAACAACGTTAGCACAGGGAGAGGATTTATGGTTTTAGCCACAACTACAAATGCCACGCTGAAGATACGTTTAACATTCCACTGGCATAGACTCTCCACAGTCGCTGTGCCTTGTTTGTGAGCGCCCATGACTGCCACGATGGGCCTGCAATTGAAGACTACGCCGTGCAGCTCAGCAGCTGTAAGCACACGCTGCCAGACACAACGACTGTTTGTTTTTGCAAGTATATGAATATTCATAAGGGTAGTGATGTCAAAAGAAACACCTATCTAACTGGGCGGAGAGAATATACGTACAACAATTAGAAGTCACCACTATTGACAAAATTAAAATAAACAACACCTTTTTTCAGAATTCCCACAGCTTCAATGAATTGTTATTAGATTTCTATATAATACTTATAGCCCCTAAACTTGTAATAATAATAATAATAATAATAATAATAATAATAATAATAATAATAATAATAATAATAATAATAATACAATATAACCATAATAATATTGACAAACGAAGATAATATCGATTACCTGAGATTTGTAGCTTCCTTCTCGTTGAAAGTCCAATTTTTTGTGATGCTTTGAAAAATATCCATTAGCCATTCTCCTTTTTTGCTATCGTTCTTTGCTGTTCCCAAGCTATTTGATGTCACCGTTTTATTCGTGTCAATCCAAACATCGGAAATATTGACCGTTAAATTACTATGTTTCTTCACATCTCGCCCCATACTTAAATTAACTATCTCGGTATCATCAACTTTACCCGCCGCATTGATTGCTTCAATAGCATTCTGTTTGGGAGATGTTTCTTGCCGATGTGATGTTGTATTCACTGATACAGGTAAACCTAGATTTCTCTCAACGTTTAAGGCGTTAACACGAAACATTTCTCTACCACCAGTTTGAGCGATTATCAAAGGCATTTGGCTGTCGATTGTTCTTCTTACTTCCACATAATATCCTGCATAACCTGTATACATTCCGACCAGCACCAAAAGAACAACCCAATTGGTAAATCCCAGAAAGACGAGTACAAAAATGGTCAAAGATCTGGTCGATACGGCGTGATGCATGTCCACAGTAGTAAGCACTGTTATCTGAAAGAAGAAGAACAATGTTCCGATGAGCAAATATTCAAATGTGAGATGGAGCTAGTCAAGTGATAGGCAACCTAAAGACAGCTGTAGACACAGTATAAAGTTAGCTGAGGACAACATCTCCGTTGAATGACTACACCATTAATTATTAAACTGTTTCAGAAATTTACCAGATTATCGGTTTTCCACATTTAACCTTACTTTGCATTATGCTTACATGACATTAGACCACAAATCACCTTTCTTTCTGTATGTCGTCTTCATTCCTTTGAAACCTGCGTATCATAACTTTTTACTTTTGGTAATATCGAATGTTATACCCATCCACGCTGCCCTCATATCGGCAAAGTAGTGATAATTGAACAAAGTCTCATCGTTGAGATTTTAAAATCAGTGGGTCAAACAATTATTTCATTGGATGCATCCTTTTATACCACTATCCCCTGTTCGCGAATAATCTTTGCAAGGTCGATTAAGCCTACACTAAGATTTTACATCATTGTCTATCTCTCCAATTAATTTTATAGCGCCTACTATCAAAACTTCAACAACGCTGAATGGCGCTTTTGGTGGTAATTAAAATGTTCGATGAAAGAGAAACGCTTATCAGCTTCTTTTGAAAGTAGAGGGAGAGGTTTTATGCCAAAGGGTGGTGATCTTTAAAGAAGAGGAGTTGCATAGGAGAATGAGTTGTGATTGTTTTATGTCAGATTCCATCTGGCAATGTAAAGAAGACATTTATCCAATGAACGAAGATTACGTGATGTAGGTGGCAGAGTGAGTAACCGCTGTCCCTCATTGGTTTTGTACTGTGGCGTGTTCGAATGGTAGTTTGGTTCCTGATCGTCCCTAAGTGCGTACATTGTTCGTAGCTCCCGATGCTATCCCAGTCACTTGTGTAAATGGTAAGGCCATAACGCACACCGGCCAGTGGTACCACGATGCACTTAGTTTAATCACGACACTTCTACATGGTTACAGTATCTAGAAAGTTTG
This sequence comes from Ptychodera flava, assembly GCF_041260155.1. Taxonomy (NCBI): domain Eukaryota; kingdom Metazoa; phylum Hemichordata; class Enteropneusta; family Ptychoderidae; genus Ptychodera; species Ptychodera flava. The sequence goes on along the minus strand of NC_091944.1, from coordinate 25,622,497 downwards.
GCTATCTACAAAGACGTGGTCCAAAGTTAAACATACTGGATTTCTCACTGCTACCAGTACGTCAAAGTCTCAGAGCGTCTACATCTCTGAGTCTAGGCAAGCGTAAAGTGAAGTGCAAATGGAGAAATGTCTTTCTCTAGAAAGAGTTCAACTGAAATCGTCTCTAAATCTACATATTTTCATGCCTTTGAGGAATGTCGCTCCCATCTAAGTACAATGTCAAACAGGATGGAGCTATCTGTCGTCACTGCTATTGACTTCAGCAGTTGTGGAAACAATACATTCACTAAAGGAAGATACCGCTTACTTCAAAGATCTGGGAAATAACCAAGGAGAGATCATTCTTACGATGCATTACGTGTAGGATTAATCATGGTCACTCCACAAAATGCCGGTCAGAGTCAATGTCAGTCATTAAAACTAAATTCAAAAGACTGAAATTCTGAGCAATCGCCGGGCGATATCACAGTTTAATGAATGCATGTGCTTATTGCCATGTATGTGCCACGTCTGTGTATGTGTACATATGTGCGTGTGTATATACATGTTGCAATATAACTCATACACATTTGAAATATAGCTACATTGTAGGTTTACACATGCATGTACATCGATCCATACATGTTGTATGAAAACATTTACATCGTGCATTCTCAACCTATCTTAATTCGCTGTACACTTTTGAAAAACCGTTTTAAATGTGTGAACCAACTATTTTACTTTCAGCACCCCGTAATTGATCAACAATGGATTAGAAAGACGTTTTCACTTGGTTGTGTTTTATGATCGTAGGCCTTCCTTTATTTCTAGTTTTAATCAATAGCATTTCCTTAGGTCTCAAAATTGGTAACTTAGATATGTTTGCTGGTGATCAAACATAATGTGTTTCTGGGGTTAATACCCGCCGGATACTGCTGATAAGATAATTCAAAATGAGGTCATGCCCATTTCTTCTTGGGTCATAAATAGTGCAAAGTCTATCAACACAACTAAAACCAAATGTATGATGGTCGCTTCACGTCCAGAAATTTATTGTTTGAAGAATACTAACGTCATGTTAAATGTGCGTATTAATGATTCTGACATTTTAAATGTCTTCTTCTATACTCTCCTTGGTGTTGAGATTGACAATACACTGAGTTGGGACACTCATATTGACACTTTATGTAAGAAATTGTCATCTTGAATTGGTGTCTTGCGAAAGCTGCGTGCTTAGACTCCACTTCACGTTCTTCTATGGTTTATAACGCCCTTGTTTCTGTCTGTATTTTATTATTGTTGCACTGTAAGTGGCAATACTGCAAAGACTAATCTTCTAAGAATTAAGAAGCTCAAACCAGAGCTGCTAGGGTAATTCTAGGTGTTGATTTATCTGGGTCTTCCCAAGTTCTCTTTATTTGTCTATGGCTACCCATGTACTTTCGTATAGATTGTTTTGTCGCTGTAATGACATTCAAAATCCTCAATGGTCTTGCACCTGCTTATTTAGACCAGTTTCGCTATGGTCGGAGGCATGAGCAATTTCGACACACTCGGCTAAAGTAACAATAATTTATATGCACCTTCTTTAAAGACATCAGGAATTTTTCCACCTGGTATTTGGCTTTATCCCGTTGTGCTGGGTTATGTAGGTGTAAAGTAATAACAAAAATTTAGTATTCTTTGTAAATCAATCCTTTCCAGCACGAAAGATGCGGATATCTGAGATACGCAGCTCGAGCAGTTATCCTCCGAAACAGGACAGGAACATTGGTCAAAGCTGGATTTCGCATGGTAGCTACGGAAACAACCGGTTCATTCTCGGAAATCATGCGATGTACTGCATACTGTTGATGCTCCCTTGGTCCGTTGTCGTCAGTCTTGCCCCTACACATCATCAATTACCTAAAAATCACAGGATTCAGTCACGCGTGTCTTCAAATTTTGATACATTAATTCTATCAATCACCAACCACGGAACATATCAAAAACAATAGTCGCGGCTACGGGTTCAGGGACGTTCACGAGGAGACACCATCATTGTCGTAGAATGGTTTTGACGAGTTTTGAGAAGAATAACTTGTCATCGATCTACGCACGGTCGCACATCGAATCGACAGGTATATGCCTAAATATAAAATATGATGTCCGAAAAGTTTTGTTTTATTCAACTGAGTCAGCGCCTTAAGTTTGTTATCGCCTATCATCATCATTTTTTCCTGGTGTACTGTAACATGAATATCTCCGCAACGTTTAGAGTATGGACGTGCTTACAATATTTATTCACCAATTCGCAAAACATATGGCGAACGAGCCAAGTCTTTGAACGTTTATCATAAACTAATGACAATATAGGTTAGGATATTACATCTGTCAAATTACGACAGAATATTGAAGCTGAAAATACTTCCATCGACTCCGACAAAGAATAGAAAGAACGAGTCAGTAAATATCGAATCATAAACTGGGGAATCGGGACTGTCTATGGCTTATGATAAAAAAAGTATTTCGATTGATTTACCAACACAATCAGAGAGGAATTTTTATTAAACAATTTAAAAAGTCACCGCTTTTACTTGACATCGGATTCCATGGCAATATAGCAACACTCGATGTCGTTTAGGTCCCCAAAGTCTTCTAAAACGGCACGACGATATTAATAATACTTTTCACGACAACAAACAACTAAAATAACTTGAATCTGAACTTCAAATGATAGTTCTGTGGAAAAACCGATCAGAAATAACGGCGTTTCTAGGTAAGACGTCTACGCAAGAACGCGCTATGGCTCGAGTGACATACATGCAGGTCTGCCGTTCCAACAGCTCTGCTGTTACTCCATAAAATGACAATTCTGTGCCATTGCTAACATGTTAACATCGCAAACTTTTACCTATTCACATCTGAAGCGCATCGTTTTTTGATTCACAGCATGCAGACCTTTGTTATGGCTGCTTGCATCGCTGGTTGAAGACAAAGAGGAATACCTTCATCGATCAAAATCAACTTAATCTATGCTCAAATCATAAAAATGTATCGATACATGCAATCACTAGACATTCATAGTTGGGTATATGTCCATAGACGTCTAAGTTTCTGTGACCATTTTGTCATGGTTTTTACGGAGCGATCGAATGTGACATTACCTAAGGGACGCTTTGCATGAACTAACTCCAACAGGGGCAGCTAGCTATTTACACCGCTTACAGCGATTAAAGTGTGGACAAATATTGTTGGAGATTAGATTTGATTACGTGGCTGAAGTTTGCTTTCTAAACAAAGTATCGACCGAGAACACGTGTTTTGTTGAGATCCCGATGATAGAGTGACGTCATAGGTTAACTGTTTATCCGTGATGGCGGATTTTTCCATGGCAGCCGCTCGAGAGGAAATGGACATCTACATAGGTATCCTTCTAAAGGTAGGCGCTCGATGTACCCTGACTCCGGATTATGATGTTTTTTTTGTTGTTTATTTCGGGAGAATGCGAGAAAAACGCCCACTTTCTACCCGCAAGATTTTCGGCGCGCACGACTGTGCACTTTTCAAATTGACTAACCCGTAGCCCCCAATCCCCAACACAACCAGCCAGAGGTAGTGACAGGGCTACGGAACCGCAGCAAACCCCGCCCTGACCTTTAAGCATGACACCGACAACACTAAGTCTTAATCAAAGGCCATATTACAAGCCTTTTCAATGAGTACCTACACTTATTATTTCATACAGCCATCATATTTCAAGATTTGTTAGTTACTTGCTGATGTCAAATCCTAGATTAATAACTGTTTATTGACAAAAAGTATGCTTATCGACCTCTCCACTACTCCGAGCATTGGAATTAAAGATAAATAGATTAGACAACGACTTACAGAAAGTCGTGGACAAATTATGCAGTTCTTGCAGGACATTATCTCCCTTGATTGACTAAATCTCCGGCCGATCAATATACTGTTTTTATTTAATAGCTATCGACTTTCAGCAACTAATATTACTTTACATGTTGCTTGATACAACTTGAGGATAAAAATCGCCTTTCTTTCTGTTCGTCGCCTTTATTACTTCAAAGAAAAACTGCGTGTCATGTCTCTCCCTTTTCTTAATATTGGATTTGAATCACTGAAATTTTTCAACGACAAAACAACAGTCATACAGGTACGCTTCTGAGAGTCAATACAGCTGACATCGGGAAGACTTTCATTTCATGTCGGTCATCTCTTATACTTTATGTATTCATAGTTTGTATTCATTGCCTCGCTTTGATAAAGTTTGTGAGCGATGTGTGAAAGTAAACGTACGAGCTTGAGTGCTTCACGAACTCTACAGCGTGTGGAGAGGTCGCAGTCCGAAATTGTAACCACTTTAGCTCGGTTATTGAACCAATCCTTTTGAGATTTGGGATTTGGCCGAGCGGTTTTGTCTGTGGCTTCTTTGCTAGGTGACTGGGTACAGTACATTGTGAGTTCGAACCCGATTGAAACCACCGTATTTATCTGCTGTTCGCGAGTGACCTTGTTGGCAAGGCTGAATACCCCACGCTACCGATTTACGATAGTGTTAAGAAAGGACCCTATTCTGTGCGTTTATCATTTGTCATGCTCGGTCTGCTTTGTTGAGCAATGCTGTCTTTTATTCGATTGACCTTCTTTATGGAGAAATTTACAAGTAAACAGTCTGCTCACAGAATGGGTTACACCCATTGACTCTTCTCGCTCATTGCTTTCAGGCCCTTGAACCTTCGATCTAGCGTTGACGACACCAATGGAAAATAATTTTCATCATTCTTCGGAAGAACAACAACCATTGAATTACTGACCAAGCCTTACCATGTAACTATTCAACGATTGGGACATTAAATTGAAAGTAAATTTAGTTGTCATGATTGAAAAACAAGCTGTTCAAAATTGACTACGCCCTCCTCAGTAGAGTATCTGTCAGTGACATGCTACTGTACATTTACTCTTTTAGTTAAAAAGTAAAAACTTAAGTTAAGTTGTGTATCTTACCTTCAACTTATGTGTGACGTTGTGTTTGTTGACATTAACACTATCAAGGCAGACTTAAAGGCAAATGGTCTCTCTATCCTAGAGTCAGCCAATGTTCATGTAACCTTTCCCCTACATTCCAGCTTTTGGCCATACAAATTTTGACGTTGGCACTATCCGGTTCAAGCCCCGAAAACCGGATAG